>NC_025699.1:5288274-5348675 GCF_000633955.1 Camelina sativa | reverse complement strand
GACGACACGACCATGGTTATTTAATTAAGTTATGATTTACTTAAAAATTATACACGGTGGATCATAAAATACTTGTAAGACTGACTAATCAGATTGTTCGAACAAATCTAACCATACACGTGGCTATTTATCATTTGATTGTAGACGTCTTCCCGTGACAGGCTTAATTCTTTTAGAACTTCTTTGTCCACCAATTCTTTTATTTTGTGTGTGTATTTATTGGATCTTTTTTCTTGAGGATAATGCATCCTTGTAAACTTTGTTGGTACATATGCTCATATACTTTTTTAAGACTTATTTGTCTTTGTATCGATTTTAGATAATAATAACATAACTTATAAATACCCAAACGGTCTAGTTTTATAAATAAAATGAAACTAACTTTCTATATGATGGTAAATCCAATTGGCGTATATTATCCAAACCAAATTATGTGAGATTAAGTACTGTTTAAAAATATGATCTAATCCCCTTTAATTGCGGAATAAACACAAATACGAGGAATATGCTTGGTTTTTTTTGTTTGGAAATTGGAACTAAAACATTTCTCAATTTATCTCTTTTTTTTTTACTTCAAAACAATAATATGAAATTCATTTATCTAATCTACCTAGTAATTTTAACACATACTCATCTTAAATGTACATAAACAAAATTTAAAAAATACGTAAAAGGATTGGTATTTATTTTCGACATCTACATCAAATCTTTTTTGGATAAAACCAAAATCAAAACTCAGAGCCATAATGAATATTTTTGCGTACATCTAATGATAATGCCTGACAATGTGACAATACATGCATCTCAACCCTCAACCGTCCGATTTTTAACTACACACTTGCCTACGAATATCAACGGTGATTATAGCAAGAAACAAAAAAAAGTACCCTATAACATGAAATTGAAACCGCTTCTCTCTCTCTCTCTGACTCACTCTAAAAGCAGAGAAAGGTAGACGACGAAGAAAGAAAAGATCAATGGCTCCAACGATCAAAACCATCGGAAGTTTCCGTACTCACCAGAAACACTTCATCGATTTCTTTGGAGACGACTTGATCGTAACCGTTACGCCGACTGCAACCGTAATCCGCCGCTGGATTCGCAGCGTCCGCTCCTACAACCGTAACCACTCGGCGCATCCTCTCGTCGTCGGAGTCGGTGTTCAGTGGACACCGAACAGTTCCGATCCAGATCCTCCACCGGAAACTCTCCAGTTATGCGTCGGTAGTCGCTGTCTCATCATCCAACTAGATTACAACTACGGTCTCCCCAAAGTCCTCCGCACTTTCCTCGCCGATCCAAAAACGACGTTCGTCGGCGTTTGGAACGGTCAAGACCAGAAGAAGCTCGCGAGCTGTAGGCATGGGTTGGAGATCGGAAAGCTTCTTGACATAAGGATGTACGTGAACGATTCGAGAGGGTTTAGTATGCGGTTTTGTTCGTTTGAACAGATCGTGAAGGAGCGTTTGGGTCGGGGAGGAGTGAGGTTAGATCCAGCGATTTGTATGAGTGATTGGGGTGTTTATATCCTCAGCCATGATCAGGTACTTCAGGCGTCGATTGAGTCGTGTGTTTGCTTTAAGCTCGCTGTTGAGGAACGTCTCTGGGAACTTAAAAGTATCAAAGGAATGTAATGTTGCCTAATCATCTTGTGATTTGAATAAGTTTGTTCTTCCCTCTTTTTAGTATTAATCAAACGTGTTTGTGTTGTGTTGATGACTTTGTTTGATTACAAAGTGTGCCTCGTGAAAATGTTATAATGACTATTTGACTGGAAAAATAGTACATTGTATTAGAAGCATTATTGCATTAACATTATTAAAAAAAAAAACTATAATACGTGTTGATGAATTAAATCATCAATTTTGTTTAATGTGATATGGGACAAAGAACAGAACGTACCAAAAAGAGCTTATCAAATACGTCAATGGTTTAATCCAGTTAAAAAAATGTTTTGTGATTTTTTAACTGGATTAAACAACACAAACCAGAACAAGGATATAAGCGGAGTTGAGTTATTGAATCATAAGCTTGATTTAGGATGATACTAATGTTAATCAATAATAACACTACATTGATTCGAAATTATCCTCCCTGATTCAAATTTCGAAACACTTTTAAAAATTCTAATCAGTAATTATTTAAGGTTGCGTTGGGATTAGCTGAAGGCGGTCACAAAGGTGTGAAACGCTAGCTATGCCTACATGCATCTCAACCGTCCAACCTAAGCGTCATCTACTTTCTCAAAGATCAACGGTGATAACATCATCTTAGTACTACACTGAGCAAACCAGTACTACTGTTTAAGTAAACCCTCCGCGGCCACCACAGAGAGTAACAGAAAGCAAAAAAGCATTTTCATTAATATAATCTCTCTCTCCCCTTCAAAGAAAGATCAATGGCTCCGATGATCAGAAGAACCATCAGAAATTACGCTACTCAGGAAAAGTACTCTGTCGATTTCTTCGGAGAAGAGCTGATTGTCACCGTAACGAAGGATCGCTCCGTCATCGGCCAATGGATCCACGAAGTACTCTCCAAAAACCGCTTCTCCTCCTCTCACCCTCTCATCGTTGGACTCGGCGTTCAGTGGACACCAGCTTGTTATCACCGCTCCGGTTTCCGAAAACCGGTTCGTTATCGCCTCGGTTCCCGACCACCGGTTTTTTACCCTCCGGCGGATACTCTCCAGCTATGCGTTGGTAATAGATGCATCATCATCCAGCTGTCTCACTATCACCGCGTCCCGCTGGTCCTCCGTCGTTTCCTTAAGGATACAGATTTAAGGTTCTACGGTGTTTGGAACAGTCAAGATGCGAAACGGCTATGGGCATCTAAACATAAGTTGAAGACTGCGGAGCTTTTGGATTTGAAGAAGTTGGTTGTAGATTCGAGTGGAAGGAAGAGTCTGAAGTGTAGTAAGTTTGAGGAGATTGTTGAGGAAGGTTTGGGTTACGCAGGAGTAGGGGAATATCGTCGGGAAAGCATGAGCGACTGGAGCGTTTGGAAACTTAGCGACGATCAGATTATTCAGGCGGCGGTAGATGCTTATTGCGCTTTCAAGCTTGGTGTTCTAGTTGGAACATATCCTTCTGAGTAAACGTCTTCAATAATGTTGCAAATCTTTGAATCTTTCGTTTGGTTTAGTTGTGTGAGTGAAAAGAAACTGTCTTCCACTCGTAAAAAATTTACAGTTCTTGTTTTTTTTTTAAGACGGTCGTTCATAGATTTGGCTTGCATGATTACTTAGGGAAGAAAAAACAAATTCCTATGATTACAAAATTGGTCAGATAAATGTTGAGGGTGTTGATTAATTTTTTTTGGCAGCTACGCTTTGATGAATTTAATTGTTTAGTCCAAGAAAGAACCGTACCATTAACAAAAGCACCAATCTTGTGAATTTAATTAAGAGTTAATTAAAAAAAAGGCATTTGTCTTAGATATGTATTCGGATTTAGGCACTTTCGCCTCTGCTTACCAAAACAGGCACTCTCTTATTTTCTGAGGACCGTTTTACCCCTCTTCCACTGACGTCATTCTGATTCGCCTTACGACAAACGTAAGACCGATATTTTTTATTTGTTTTAATATTTTAATTCAGGATTGACTATTCTAATCGCCTGGTTCTCCCAAGGGAAGCACGAACCCTCATCAGTGGATCTGATATTTCATGCTCGATCTATTACTCGTTTACTTTACTCGTTTCCATGGTCAATACAAGAAGTAGAAGAGGTCTTCAAGGTTGTACTCCATCTGGTATCGCATCTCAGAAGCACATCCTAACTCGAGGACACGTTTCCTCAGTTTCAAATTCTTCAGAGGGAGATGGTAATCGTAGATTGGGAGAAGAAATCCGTACTCGAAGGGAAATCTGTCCTCCGCCGTCAAAGTCGGTTCATAGGTTCGAAAATCAGAGACTTACTGGAACTGTATCTCGAAGGAAGATGTCAATCGAAGGTTATATTCTGTTTAATCCTGTAATTCATGACTGTCGTTTGTCATGAGTATTCATCGATCTTTGTTGCAAGTTCAATTTTGTCACTGCGCTTTTAATTGGTTTCCATTTGGGTTTAGTGATCCCCTTGGCTTTAGGGTATAGTTTTTTACCCTCACTCCATCGTTAGACGGCGTTTCCATTTGGGTTTAGTGATCTGCCTTGGCTTTACGGTATAGTTTTTTACCCTCACTCCATCCTTAGACGGCGTTTCCATTTGGGTTTAGTGATCCCCCTTGGCTTTAGGGTATAGTTTTTTACCCTCACTCCATCCTTAGATTTGTTTCCCTTGGGTTTACTCATCTGTCTTGGCTTTAGAGTATAGTTTTGAACCCTCACTTCATCGTTATTATGACTGAAATTGTACTAAACTTTTACAGATACGTCAAGTAGTGAAGGCTCTCTTCCTCCGGTTGCAGGTACATAATTCGATGTTATGTATGGTTCTCTCTGTGTAATGAAGAATTTAGTTCTGTTAGACCGAGAACGGTGTTCTTGTCTCATGACTGAAATGATGGTTTGCGTCAGTCTGAAAGGTGGAGGCAACAACCTCTAAACTGCCTACAGAAGGCGTTTCCTCGTCAAGGTGAATAATTCCTTCACCACTTCCATTTTCGTTCTCGAGTGGGCTAAGTGGTTCTGCGCGACACCCAATGTCGAATGTAGCGAAGAGATTCATAGGTTTCGTTGTCGCTCTGACTTTGAAGAAAGTTTTCAGGCCGCTGTCAGTTGTAATGGACACCGGAGGAGTCCTCCCAGCAGAAAAGATTGACATTTCGGTGGGTGAGCAGTATGTAATTCGACGTAAGACTCCTTCAACATCTTTCTGAAATTCCTTCTGAATCCGGGTTTTAAAGGTGTTGAACCTCATCTCCTCCGAAACCATAATGCATTGGGCTGGACAGGTGGTTTCTACAACGAACTTCCACCCTCCATCAGCAGAATAGTCCCAGTCCCCAACTAAAACGAGGATAGGAGTCTCCATTACCTGCAAAGAAGACAAAGCGATAATTTTTTTTACATTTGACTCATCATAGGTAACCCCGCATAGACATGTCACTATACGATATTCATATGTCGTAGACCATAATAACAAAATCTTGTTCACCAATCCTACCCCCTTCTTTACAGCTCTACGAACAAATGAAAATTCACAGCTAATACAACAAACGACGGATAGAACCTCTGTATATGTTCCCTACTCTGCTAATATGATTCACAAATTCCTATTCTTACTACCTATGCTTCTCAGTTTCGAATATACATATATGAGATAATAAAAGCAACAAGGTTTATGAAAGTTACCTCCTCGTCGAAATCGATCATCTACTTTCTTGCTCTCTCTACGATCTGTAACTCTCTCTGTAATTTGATAATTATGACGCCTGGGTTTCTCTCTTTTGTTTGCAGTTTCACGAAACTCCATTATTTATGTTAATCCACAAACCCTAGTACACTAAACTACTGTTCGTTGCTTATTTTTTGTCCACACGATTAACATCAAAAATTGTGTCGAACAGTGCAAAGCCTTCCTCGCCTCCACATATTATGTTCATTATTCTTAATTTCCTTATTAATCACCATGACGTCACCACCCCACTTGCCCAATGAAGCTTCACATTCCCGCTCATTTTCCTAAGGGCAAATTCGTCAGTTTATTGAAGGTTTCAGTCAACAGTTAAAGTTAACTGTTCAAAGTGCCTATTTCCGAAGGTCCGGCCCAAATAATGCCTACATTGGCAATAATCTCTTTAATTAACATCGACCAACCTAGACATGGTTACAACCATCCATACATGTTTTCGGAACTTAAAAGTATCAAAGGAATGTAATGTTGCCTAATCATCTTGTGATTTGAATAAGTTTGTTCTTCTCTCTTTTTAGTATTTGTGTGGTCTTTGTTTGATTACAATTGCGAAGCGTGCCTCGTGAAAATGTTATATGACTATTTGACTAGGAAAATTAAAAGTTCATCGTATTAGAAGCGTTATTGCATTAGCATTATAAAAAAAAAAAAAAAACTATAATACGTGTTGATTAATTTGGCTTGGCAAATAGTACGTTCTGATGAATTAAATCATCAATTTTGTTTAATTTTGATATGGGATTACAGAACGTACCAAAAAGAGCATATCAAATACGTCATGATGCAATGCTGTGTTACATTTTGAATTTTTCTGTTCTTTTGTTTGTATTTTGAACCAACATCCATATAGTAAATGTTTTCTGAATTTGTTTAGACTGGATTAAACCACAGGCGAACCAGATATATATAGTTGAGTTGAGATTTTGAATCACAAGCTTGATTTGGGATGATATTAATGTTAATCAATATTAAACGATCTGGGATGATATTAACAACATTAACTACCTTGATCCGAAATTATCCTCTCTGATTCAAATTTCGAAACACTTTTTAAAAATTCTAATCAGTAATTATTCAAGGTTGCGGTGGGATTAGCTGAAGGCGTCACAAGGTGTGAAACGCTAGCTTACTAGGTAGCCATGCCTACATGCATCTCAACCGTCCAAATTTTAACATCATCTACTTTCTCAAAGATCAACGGTGATAACATCATACAGTATTAGGTACGACACTACCAGCAATGAGCAACCAGTAGTACTACTGTTTCTGTTTAAGTACTCCCCCTCCGCGACGATCACAAAGAGTAGAGAGCAAGCATAATCTCTCTCTCCCCTTCAAAGAAAGCAAAAGCCAAAAAATCAATGGCTCCGATGATCAGAACCATCGGAAAATTACGCTACTCAGGAAAAGTACTCTGTTGATTTCTTCGGAGAGGAGTTGATTGTCACCGTAACGACGGATCCCTCCGTCATCGGCCAGTGGATCCACGACGTACTCTCCAACAGCCGCTTCTCCTCTCATACTTTCGTTGTTGGACTCGGCGTTCAGTGGACACCAGCTTGTTATTACTCCCGTTCTCCACCGGCTAGTGATCGCTCCGACTCTTCACCGGTTCGTTATCTCTCCGATTCCCCACCGGTTAGCTATCCCTCCGACTCTTCACCGGTTAGTTATCAATCCGATTCTTCACCGGTTCGTTACCGCTCCTATTCCCCACCGGTTCGTTACCGCTCCGCTTCCCCACCGGCTTTTTATCCACCGGCGGATACTCTCCAGCTATGCGTTGGTAATCGATGCATCATCATCCAGCTGTCTCACTGTCACCGCGTCCCGCTGGTCCTCCGTCGCTTCCTAACGGATACTGATTACAGGTTCTACGGTATTTGGAACAGTCAAGATGCGAAAAGGCTAGAGCGATCTGATCACCAGTTGGATACTGCGGAGCTTTTGGATTTGAGGAAGTTGGTTGTAGATTCGAGAGGAAGAAAGAGCCTGAAGCGTCGTAAGTTTGAGGTGATTGTTGAGGAAGGTTTGGGTTACCAAGGAGTGGGGCAATATCGTGGGGAAAGCATGAGCAACTGGAGCGTTAGGGACCTTAGCTACGATCAGATTATTCAGGCGTCTGTAGATGTTTATTGCTGTTTCAAGCTTGGTGTTCTAGTTGGAACATATCCTTTTGAGTAAACAACGTCTACAATGTTGGCATGTTGCAAATCTTTTTTTGAATCTTTCGTTTGTTTAGTTGTGTGTGTGAAAAGAAACTATCTTCCACTCGTAAAAAAGTTCCAGTACTTGTTATTTTTAAGAAGGTCGTTCATGGATTTGGCTTGCATGATTTAATTAGGTGACAAAAACAAAATTTCTTTGATTACAAAATTGGTGAGATAAATACGAGCGTGTTGATTAATTTGTTGGCAGCTAGCTAAGCTTTGATAAAATTTAATTGTTTAATCCAAGAAAGAACCGTACAAGTAACAAAAGCACAATACCAATCTTGTAAATTTAACATCGACCAACCTAGACATGGTTACAACTTACAGCCATACACATGCTTTCGGAATTTCTTTAACAGGATTTAACGTCAAGGATATGACTAAGTTGAGTTTTTGAATCCTAAGCTTGATTTAGGAGGATACTAATTTTAACAATCATAACATTTTAATTACTATCTTGATTTGAAATTGTTCCTTTTTATTCAAATTTTGAGATCTTTATAAAACCATTATCCAAATAATTAAGTATCTAGGATTGCGATAAGCTGAACGGTCACATACACTGTTCACGACGTCACACACAAGCCTGGCCTGACGATGTGAAAAAGCTAGCCCTGGCTACATGCATCTGAACCGTCCAATTATAATTGCATCCATGTGTACAAAGATCAACGGTAGTGATAATAACAGGATTCCATAATATCATCATCCTGAGTACGACAGAATCAATTTTTGTTTTTGTTTCCGATTTTTTGAACTGGATTTAACCACGAACCAGATCAAGGATATGGGTTAATTAGTTGAGTTTTTGGATCATAAGCCTGATTTAGGATGATACTAATTTTAATCAACTACTACAGTAGAACATTAAGTAACTTGATATGAAATTAGTCTCCTTAATTCAGACAGAATTTATAAAATCTTTTATTTTTTACTTTTTAAAATAATGTATATATTCTTGAATTAAAATAAGTAATATTCTAGGGTTGGGTAGCCCTGGCTACATGATGCATCTCCACCGTCCAAATTTTTTAATTGCATCTATTTTCACTAAGATCAACGGTGATAATAACATTGAGTACGAGAGAGCAGAATCGTTTTTATTCATAAATTAGAATCTCTCTTTGAAGAAAGTTAATGCAAAAGCAATGGCTCCGAGCATCAGAACAATCCGAAGTTACGCTACTCAGGAAAAGTTCTCAGTCGATTTCTTCGGAGACGAGATCATCGTGACCGTGACGCCGGATCCCTCCGTCATCGGCCAATGGATCCACGACGTCCTCTTCAGCAGCCGCCGCTCCTCTCACCCTCTCCTTGTTGGACTCGGTGTTTACTGGACACCAAATCGTTCTCGCTCCGATCCACAACCGGTTCAATATCGCTCCGATTCACAACCGGTTCGTTATCGTTCCCGTTCTCCTCCACCGGTTCGTCATCGCTCCCCTGAACCTGAGGCGGATACTCTCCAGCTATGCGTTGGTAATCGATGTATCATCATCCAGCTCTCTCGCTGTCACCGCGTTCCCAACGTCCTCCGTCGTTTTCTCGAGGATGGAGATAACACGTTCGTCGGTGTTTGGAATAGTCAAGATGCGAAGAAGCTAGAGGAATCTAGACATCAGTTGGAGGTTGTGAGGCTTTTGGATTTGAGAGTGCACATTGTAGATTCGACGGGAAGCAGGACCCTGAGTAATTGTTCGTTTGAGGAGATTGTTGAGGAAAATTTGGGTCACCGAGGAGTGAGGCTAGAAAGGGCGATCAGCATGAGCAACTGGAGCGTTGAGTACCTTAGCGACGACCAGATTCTTCAGGCGACGATTGATGCTTATTGCAGTTTCAAGCTTGGTGTTCTTGACCATCTCTGGGAAAAACAAAACTACTATTAGGCAATAGTAATTACTATTTCAATTTCAAAGTTTGAATCTTAATTTCTTTTGTTTAGTTCTGAGTGAGAAAAACAAAAAAAGCGTCGTCTACTCGTTAAAAATTTTCTAGGTTTGTTTAAGTCGTTCATTAATTAATTTCGTTGTTACATTTGAATTGTCTTGTTCCATACGACCATACAAACCATAAACCAGATAAAAGATATGGTTAGGTTGAGTTTTTTGAATACAAAGCTTTGATTTAGGATGATACTAACGTTATAACATTAACTATATTGATCAGAAATTATTCCTTTTAATTCAAAATTTGAGATCTTTATAAACTCGTTATCCAAATAATTAATGATCTAGGATAGGATTAAGCTGAACGCGGTGAATGGTCACATACACTATTCACGACGTCACACAAGCCTGGCCTGACGATGTGATAAAGCTAGCTAGCCCTGGCTACATGCATCTGAACCGTCCAATTTTAATTGAATTTACGTGTAGAAAGATCAACGGTGGTGATAATAACATCATCCTGCGAGTACGACACTAAAAGAGAACCAGCGCTGCAATTTAAGTAGCCTCCTCCGCCAGAGAGCAAGTTTTGTTTTATTATTCTCTCATTCATAAGAAAGTTAAATACAAAAATCAATGGCTCCGAGAATCAGAAGCATCGGGAGTTACGCTACTCAGGAAAAGTACTCTGTCGATTTCTTCGGAGACGAGTTCACCGTCACCGTGACGCCGGATCCTTCCGTCATCGGCCAATGGATCCACGACGTACTATCTCACAACCGCTTCTCCTTTCACCCTCTCGTCGTTGGCGTCGGCGTTCAGTGGACACCGCATGGTTATTACTCCGACTCCGATTCTTCATCAGGCGGTTACTACGATCCTCCGGCGGATACTCTTCAGCTCTGCGTTGGGAATCGATGTATCATCATCCAGCTCTCTCACTGTCAACACGTTCCCAACGTCCTTCGCAGTTTCCTCGCGGATCCAAACTACACGTTCGTCGGCGTTTGGAACAGCCAAGACGCGAGAAAGCTAGAGTGGTGTAGGCATCAGTTAGAGATTGGTGATCTCTTGGATTTGAGGAAGTACGTTGAAGATTCGAGAGGACAGAGGAGCTTGAGGCGTTGTTCGTTTAAGGTGATTGTTGAGGAGTGTTTGGGTTACCGAGGAGTGAAGCTAAATCGTCGGGTGAGTATGAGTGATTGGAGTGAGTACGACCTCTGTGACCGTCAGGTTCTTCAGGCGTCGATAGATGCTTTTGTTTGTTTCAAGCTCGGTGTTAAGTATCGTCTTTGGCAAGTTTGAGTAAACATATGTTCATTGAGAAATCTCTAATAATAAGCTTTTTGAATCTTTCTTTTGTTAATGTGAGTGAAAAGAAACTGTTTTTTTTTCATTAGTATAATTTTTCCTTTTTTTGGTTTAAGACGGTGGTTTATTTCTTTCTTCCATATTGAATAATTAAGAAAAACATACAAATTTGTTTAGTTACAAAATTGGTAAATACTGTTTTTAATCCTGGTATGAGCTGTTTAGCAAACAACCAAAGCTGGAAATTATCTTTTTAAGAAAACAAAAAAAAAGGAAAATAATCTAATAATAAAATATTACGTTTTAAATAATATCTTCATTAAATATTTTCTTAACAAATAAAAAGCAATACAAATATAATGCATCTCAATTCTCACCCGTCCGTTTTGAAACCCCAACACAATGCCTTAAAAGATCAACGGTGATAAATTTACCAAATAGTAGTATTAAAAAGCGGCGCAAATTATTTTAGAAAAACCCTCGTCAAAGTTGTCGTAGGGTTTTCCGATGGATCCGACGATAGTAACCGAACGTACCCGTACCTACTCTACACACAAAGAGTACACTGTCGATTTCTTTGGAGATGCGTTATACGTCACCGTAACTCCGGATTTCTCCGTCATCAACCAATGGATCAGTGACGTCTTCCGCAACCGCAACCACTGTGGTCTTGTCGTTGGAGTCGGCGTACAGTGGACACCTCCGGCTTTAAACGTCGCTAATCCTAGTGATTGCTGTTGGAAATACATTTTTGACAACATGATGGCTTTAGCCAACTACGCGGCCGATCCTTTACCTGGTGATTACGTCGCCACTAATACTAATCAGCGTGGCGAGTTCATCTCAGATCCTCCAGCGGATACTCTCCAGTTATGCGTGGGTAACAAATGCCTAATCATCCAGTTACGTTGCTGTGACGAAGTCCCTAACAGTCTCCGCAGTTTCTTGACGGACCCGGAGAGAACGTTCGTCGGCGTCTGTAACAGTCAAGACGCAAGAAAGCTGGCGAGGTCTAGTCATGAGTTGGAGATTGGGGAACTTGTTGACGTAATGCAGCACGTGAATGATTCGAGGGGAATGAGCATGGAGATCTCTTCGTTTGAAGAGATTGTCGAGGAATGTATGGGTTATCAAGGAGTGAGGCTAGATCCGGATATAAGCATGAGTGATTGGACTGTTTACGACCTTTACGATGATCAGATCCTTCAGGCGTCACTAGTTGCTTACGTTTGCCATGAGCTTGGTGTTCGGGCTCGTCTTTGGCAAGTTGGAAAACAAGTATCAAACAAGAATTAAGTGTGGCTTTAATAATTAATCTTTTATGTTTCATCTGGTGTGACTTGAATCCTTCTTAAGATAGTTTGCGAGCCAAATTAAACAGTTCTCTTTTCTTTTGTTCACTCTTTAATTCCATGAGTAATATGAATATCGCTATCTATTTAATTACAGTTTTTTTTTTTAACTAATGTCATAGGTAAAAAAAAAGACTACTTTCCACGAGTCATGTATATCATCACAAAATTCACATACCATTAGTTTTGTTCGGTTCAGTTCAATTTGAACTTCTTGGATTATGACTAATCTTTTCAGAGTTGGCTCTCTTTCACTTTGGTACGCCGTTGTTCTCTTTAAGATGGTATAGTTACTAGTTAGTTACTACACGTCTTGATCAATTAATTTTTTTTGATATCCCAAAAAAAGAAAAAAAATCTATTCATACGAAAAATAATCTATTCTTATATTATCAAACTGTCGAAAAAAAAAACTAAATTTTGCCAGACTAAATGAATCAAAGATAATAATATTAACCTTGATTTTAATTTCCATATCTATCTATATCAAAATCTTTCAAAACAAATCAAAACCAGTTTTTTTGGAGAGGAGATATATTCAGTAAATTATTTACTTTTTGGTGTGTATCCTTTACCATGTGACAGACGTGCATCACAATTATCGACCGTCCGATTTTGACTATACAAAAAGATCAATGGTGGAAAAAATCGTGTACGTACGAAGACCAAAAAGCACTGTGTCAATAGCTCCCTCTTGGACCATAGCGAGAAAATAATAAAAAGAAACCGCCTTCACTTTTCTTTTCTCCTTCTTCCTCACTGCTCACTCGTCTCAAACCAGAAAAAAAAAAAGCAAAAAAGAGAGAGAACTCAATGGCAGCTCCTACGATAAGAACCGTCGCAAGTTACCGCACTCACACAGAGCACACCGTCGATTTCTTCGGAGAAGAGTTCATCGTCACCGTGACGCCGGATCCCTCCGTCATCAACCGATGGATTCGCGACGTCCTCTTCAACAACCGTTTCTCCTCTCACCCTCTCGTCGTTGGCGTTGGCGTCCAGTGGACACCGTTAACTTACTACTCCGATTCTCCTCCTCCGGATGATTCCTACGCCACCGATCTTCCTCCGGGCTGTTACTACGCCGATCCTCCGCCTTCTGGTAGATCCTACTCGGATAGTCCAGCGGATATACTCCAGTTATGCGTGGGTAACAAATGTCTCATCATCCAGTTAGGTTACTGTGAGCAAGTCCCAAACAGTCTCCGCAGTTTCTTGACGGATCCAGAAACAACGTTCGTAGGCGTCTGGAACAGTCAAGACGCAAGGAAACTAGCTATATGTTGTCACCAGTTGGAGATCGGAAACCTTCTTGACGTAAGGCGGTACGTGAATGATTCGTGGGGAAGGAGCATGAGAGGTTGTTCGTTTGAAGAGATTGTCGAGGAAGTTATGGGTTATCAAGGAGTGAGGCTAGATCCGGATATAAGCATGAGTGATTGGACTGCTTACGACCTTGACAACGATCAGATCCTTCAAGCGTCACTTGATGCTTACGTTTGCCATCAGCTTGGTGTTTGGGCTCGTCTTTGGGAAGCTTGAAAAAAATATATATATATCAACATGAATAAATTGTTGCTTGACGACCACTTGAATCTTTCTTTTGTTTTTTCTGTTGTTGACTAGTGTGGTTTGAATCTTCTTTAGGATGTGACAATAATTAAGTTTTTGTTGCACTCGTTAATTTCATGAATTTAACTCTCTTTGATCACAAAATTACTCGTTACTATGAGTAGTATGAGCATTAATCTATTCTACTAATTAAACAGTTAATCCAAAACAACAATTTAATCGTGTTCACTGCGCAAGTCGAGAAGAATAAAAAGTTCAGATCAAGGGTAAAAGAGTAATTAGCTTTTAAAGACGCGTCATAATAAAACATTATTGCTTCTTCTTCTAAAATCGAATCTCCACCACTTTTGTCGTCGTCATCTTCGATTTGGACTACCACCGCCGGCACCGTATAACTCCGATGGTTTCTTCGCCGTCGAATCCGCAGCAGATTCAACAGTTCCTGTCATCTGCGCTCTCACAGCGCGGTCCATCATCCGTCCCTTACGAAGAGTCCGCCAAGTGGTTGATCAGGCAACATCTACTTAACCTAATCTCTTCTTACCCATCCTTAGAGCCCAAGACGGCATCGTTTATGCACAACGATGGCCGGTCCGTCAATCTCCTCCAAGCAGATGGTACGATCCCTATGCCTTTTCATGGAGTCACCTACAACATCCCCGTCATCATCTGGCTCCTTGAGTCTTATCCTCGTCATCCTCCTTGCGTCTATGTGAATCCCACCGCCGATATGATCATCAAACGACCTCACGCACACGTCACTCCTTCTGGTCTCGTCTCTCATCCTTACCTTCAGAATTGGATTCACCCTAGCTCCAATCTCGTAGATCTCGTTTCCGATCTCAGCGCTGCTTTTGCTCGTGATCCGCCTCTTTACTCACGACGCCGTCCTCAGCCGCCACCGCCGTCTCCTCCTACGGGATACGATGCTTCTCTCACGCGACCTACTTCGGCTGATCAGTCATTGCCTAGACCGTTCCCGCCATCACCTTACGGAGGAGGAGGAGGAGGGAGGGTTCAAGTGCAGCACGTTCACCATCAGCAGCAATCAGATGATGCTGCGGAGGTTTTCAAGAGAAACGCGATTAATAAGATGGTGGAGATGGTACACAGCGATTTGGTTTCGATGAGGAGAGCAAGAGAAGCTGAAGCAGAAGCGTTGCTGAGTTTGCAATCTGGGTTGAAAAGAAGAGATGAAGAGGTCAACAGAGGATTGAAGGAGATGGTTGAGGAGAAAGAAACACTTGAACAGCAATTACAGGTTATCTCCATGAATACTGATATCCTAGATTCTTGGGTTAGAGAGAACCAAGGCAAAACCAAGAACGTAGTTGATTTAGATGTTGATACTGCCTTTGAGGTTGGTGATACACTCTCTAAGCAGATGTTAGACTGTACTGCGTCTGATTTAGCCATAGAAGATACTATTTATTCCTTGGATAAGTCGTTTCAAGATGGAGTTCTGCCGTTTGATCAGTATTTGAGGAATGTGAGGTTGTTGTCAAGGGAACAATTCTTCCACCGAGCCATGGGTTCTAAAATCAGGGCAGCACAAATGGATGCTCACGTTGCAGCTATCGCAGGTAGGTTACATTCATGAATGTAATAAGTCAGTGTTCTCGTATGAGGGATGCTGTGTCACAATGCTGTTTTATGTAGTCTAAGATCAACATCTTTGAGGAGAATTCTGTGGCTATTGTGTGATGCTGCCTCTTTTAAGATTGAATTAAATGTTTATAGACTATATATACACACCTACACTTGTGAGCACATACAGATTTGAATAGTTCATGCCTGAGAATTATCTCCTTTTGTGATCTATGACTACTTTTGTTTTTTTTGGGATCTTTGTGATGAACATTATGTTATCTAATGAATTAATTGGTTTGAGAATGTTACTGTCTTGCTTTGGATATTGGAACACTTTTGACAGACTATTTTTTTCTTCTCCATTAGAAAGTGTTGGTTTAGTTGACAACGGAAACTAAAGAGTAGACGTAATATACCTTGTTGATTTAGCTCCATCATTATACCTTGTCAAGTCTTCTTACTTGCAACTGAGCAACAGTGTTAGACCTGGTTTTCCTTGTAACCTTGGGTGCCTTTGTTGTCTTGAATACAACCAGCTTCCTTCTTTCTTGCCTCTCGTTAGTCACTTCCCTTGAGGAGTCTATGAACTGCCACTTCTAGCACTCGCCACTTTGTGCGGTGTCTGTGTCAATTAACCTAAGTGGTTTCCGCTACACGCACTAAACCAAACAGTTTAAGAAAAGAAAAGTTCTAATTAAACGAATCATAATGCTGAGATGAATAAAGCCTTGATAGTATCTGGAGTTGTTTTCCTCCATTTCGAGAGATGAAGAGTTTCAAGGAAAGGGTTTAGTGTGCTTTGGTTGAAGTGAAGAGGTCTCTCTCATGTCCTTTGGGATTGGTTCATTACGGAAAGAGCTAATAGAGCATGTTTGGGTCGAGCTCAATTCAGGGTCCGACTAGGACTAAAAGTCTTAGCCTTCAACTTCGTTTAACACATCAACTCCACCAAGATCGAAACCCTCAAATATGAAAGGAGTAGAAATCTTGCTTTCCCGCGGACTGATTTGTCATAAGCTCAAAAACTATAACCGCAAACACTGGACTAATAAAATAAACTGAAATTCAATAGCTTATATAGGGTTTATAGTTTTATACTGATACAACATTCAAAATCTCTTCAAGAAAACACTGAAACCAAAAATTTCCAAATCCTCTGGACAATCTCTGGCACATAACTCAAGCTAAACCTTGTCTAAGTAGAAAAGATTTTGGTTTAGGTGGTAAGCTCCATGATGGCAGAGACAATATCTCCATCAGCAGCCTTGAGAGCCTTCACAGCCCTAGGCTTAGACACTCCAGCTTGGGTCATCACCAACTCAATGTCCTTAGGCTCAACACCTTCGTCGTCAACGTCCTCATCATCATCTTGAACCACTGCAGCGCTCGAAGACGACTCACCCTTTGAAATCACGTTGCTGAGATCCGTAGCCTTGAATTGCTCTGCCGCCTGTGACTGGAGCTGAGAGCTCAAATCCTCAATCTTCGCCTCTCCGAAGATCACATATGTGTCTGATGCAGGGCTCTTGAACACATCAGGTTTTGATATGACAAACAAGATCTGTGTTCCACAAAGCAATGTAGATCAATCAATCAATACATTTTGAATGTGTGGAATCACCAAAAATTAAGATTTGATTGAATGTCCCAAGAGAAAAAAAACAACAACATTCTTGCTCTTTTTGACGGTGACTCTGCTAACACCAGTGATAGGTTTCATGCCGAGCTTCAGCATTGCTTTACGACTCTTCTTCTCACTTCTGCTTTGTTTTGACTTACCTCCTGCCTCTCCATCTGGTCCTGTTTTTACCAATCACAGCTCAATAATATTACTCAACAACGACATGATTATCATCATTCCTACATATTTAAACTAACATAAACTAATCTGAGATACTAGGATCTATACTAATATTCATTAGTTAGGATCAATGAAATGTACAAAGCTTAACAGAAGAAGACATACCGTCAGCCTCGTCATCATCCTTGTCATCGTCATCGGAGTCATCGTCTTCGTTATCATCATCGTCCTCAACTTCAGGCTTATCGAGCTACAACAACAAATCATACATAAGCTATGTCAATCAATAATTGAAAGAAATGGGGAAAATACAAATTCAGATCTAAAAGTCTTATAAGCTCCAATATTATCATAGACGAAACATATATAAACAACAGCGATCTGAGCAGGAACAAAATCAAGAATCTGAATTCATCAGTTTAATAATTCACAGACTTGAGAATAAGCAAGAAACAAATGAACCAAGATGATAGATAGGTAAAAGAAGAGTAAAAGAAGATAATATCAATTACATCGATCTTTTGTTCCTCCAATTTGGCGGCGAGGATCTCTTTCTCTTCGGTAGTCATGGTGAGTGTGTTTGTATATTGAAAGTGAAGTGAGGAGATTCGTGATCCGTGCGGAAACTCTAAAACCCTAGAAAACGTAATTTGCGTTTAGGGTGGAGAAGACAGAGTGTTGTTAGTTACTGCAAAGAAAAAGATATCAAAAGGCCCAAAACATATATGAATTGTACTATTACTACACCTTGTCCGTTGGGCTTTATCAGTTGAAAAAGTTGGTCGGAAGCGCAAAAAAGACAACGCATGACAACAGGAAAAAAAAAAAGAAAAAACGCCGTCTGTGGGGATCGAACCCACGGCCACGTGGTTAAAAGCCACGCGCTCTACCACTGAGCTAAGACGGCTTACGTTTAAGTTTTCTATTATTTGTTATTTATCCTGTTATAAAGTAGAGTTCTATGAAGTTTAATTGAATAATTCCACGTCACGGAGCTCCGCTTGTGTCTTCTTCTTCTTTTGCTCACCGGAGCTCTAGATGTCCTAATTCAGTCGATGACTGACGACGACGGGGACCAAATCAACAGAGTAGGAAGAGGAAGCATGTCGTTCGTTCCGAGGATACGTAGGCAGACTGATTACAATACCTATCCACCTTCGATTCCCATTGTTATCGATAATGGCGCCTCTTACTTCCGTATCGGGTACTTTTTTTATTTCCATAAACCCTAGAATTCGCTAACTCAGTTTTACTTCAGATTCGAGGCATGTCGTAATAATCATCTTTCCCCCGAATTGGTGCAATTCGTGTTAATCTCTTCAATTTTATTTAGGTGGGCAGGAGAAACTGAGCCTCGTGTTGTTTTCCGCAATATCGTGCAAAGGCCACGCCACAAAGCTACAGGTCTTGATTTATGTCTAATTTGTGTTTAGTGCTTGTATGCCTCTTAATTGCTTCCTTTACTGGATCGTTGCTGCTAGTGTTAGCCAATGGAGTCTCAGATATGTTTCAAAGTAGTAGAGCTGAGCTGCTTGAAGTTTTTGGCTTTGATTTAGAGATATATGTAATGTTGTAACGATTTGGTCTTCTCTCCGGTACAGGTGAAACTGTTACTATTGTTGGCGACCTGGATCCTGCATTGATGAAGTACTTTGATTGCACTCGCTCAGGACCACGTTCACCTTTTGACAGCAATGTGGTTTATCAGTTTGAGATTATGGAATATGTAAGGATTCTATACCCCTTTATTCAATAAAAGAATCGTATTGTATGTATGATTTGTAAGGTCTTCTGTTCATGTCTTTTTGTGAGCTTTTGCTCTTTACCATTTTTGCAATTTGGTTGGCTTTATATATCTTATTCCAAGTTCTTTGATGTTTATGCTCATTAAATAATGCAATCACTGAAGAACCCGTGGCACTTGTCTAATTGATTCTTCTGCTTTTTAGATTCTTGACTTCGCCTTTGATCGTTTGGGTGCTAATGGATCAAGGGTATGTATGTCCTAGTTCTTTTTTCATCTTGATTTTGAGGTTTATCATACTGCCTGTCAGATTTTTGTCTCTTCATTTAACGTCATTTGATGGCAGTACAGATTGATCATCCAATCCTAATCACAGAATGTGCATGCAACCCAGTTCAATCTCGAAGCAAAATGGCAGAACTGCTATTTGAGACTTATGGAGTGCCTGCAGTTGGTATGACTCTGAGTTATTAGCTTAAATTATGAATTTGATTGTCTTCTTGAAATAAATGTTTGATAGTTAACTATGGAACCTTTTGTGTGTTGCTTTCATTAATTTATTAACTCTCATGTTGTCACAGCATTTGGAGTCGATGCTGCTTTCAGCTATAAGTACAATCAACTACATGGAATTTGTAAAGAAGATGGAATTGTTCTCTGTCCTGGATTCACTACAACACACGCCATTCCAGTATGTATCTTTGACTACTGTGAATTCCTGATAACACTAGTCATTAGTCTGATAATGCTTGTATGTCTTATTGATATGGTACATGGTTTTATTGGTTATCAGTTTGTCGACGGAGAACCTGTTTATAAAGGGTCCTGCCGAACAAACATTGGTGGATATCATGTCACTGATTATTTAAAGCAGCTTCTGTCACTTAAGTACCCTTTTCATTCGTAAGTGCTTCCACGTGATCAATCTTCTCAATGCGATCGCTCACATTTCAAGATATTGATATGTTTTTCTCGCCATGTTCAATTTCACAAAAGGTCTAGGTTTACATGGGAGAAGGCCGAAGATTTAAAATTGGAACACTGTTATATCGCACCGGACTATGCTTCTGAAGTTCGGTTATTCCAGGTAAGTTAATTTATATAGCTCTCTCGTTTCCTATTTCAGGCAGTTTGTGACTCCAGTAAACTCAATTTATGTGATCATCTTGACCAGGAAGGAACAAAAGAAGCTGAAGAGAAAACAAGGTATTGGCAGCTTCCATGGATACCTCCTCCCACCGAAGTTCCTCCATCAGAAGAAGAGATTGCAAGGAAAGCAGCTATAAGAGAAAAACAAGGTCAAAGGCTGAGAGAAATGGCTGAAGCAAAGAAATTGTCCAAGATAAATGAAATGGAGAGTGAATTGAGCAGCTTGCGTTTCCTTGTGAAACAGCTTGACCAGGTTGAAGAGGATGATATTCCAACCTTTTTGTCAGACACCGGTTATGCGTCCAGGCAAGAGCTAGAATCTACTATTTTGAAAGTGACACAGTCGCTTAGAAAAGCAAGGGGTGAGCCGATGAATGAACCATCTGAGATTGAAGAGAACACTGATTCTCTTAATAATGAAAAGTATCCTCTTATGAATATCCCGGATGATATGCTTACTCCTGAGCAGGTTTGTTTCCAGATTAGTGAGAAATCCTTTACTCAGGTGAGAGTCGGGTCTAATTTTCATATTCTGCTTGCAGCTTAAGGACAAGAAGAGGCAAATGTTTCTGAAATCAACAACAGAGGGCCGGCTACGAGCTAGACAAAAGCGTAATGAGGAGGAACTCGAAAAAGAGAGAAGAAATCAATTAGAGGAGGAAAGACGTCGGTATGTAAACTACTAATTCATTAGTCAATATTAGAAAGGAAAACAAGGGAGCAAAATATATAATCCTTTTGTTATTATCCGTCTTGTGGTTGTAGTGAGAACCCAGAATTTTACTTAGAGGAGATGCGAGCTCAGNTTGAGCAGCTTGCGTTTCCTTGTGAAACAGCTTGACCAGGTTGAAGAGGATGATATTCCAACCTTTTTGTCAGACACCGGTTATGCGTCCAGGCAAGAGCTAGAATCTACTATTTTGAAAGTGACACAGTCGCTTAGAAAAGCAAGGGGTGAGCCGATGAATGAACCATCTGAGATTGAAGAGAACACTGATTCTCTTAATAATGAAAAGTATCCTCTTATGAATATCCCGGATGATATGCTTACTCCTGAGCAGGTTTGTTTCCAGATTAGTGAGAAATCCTTTACTCAGGTGAGAGTCGGGTCTAATTTTCATATTCTGCTTGCAGCTTAAGGACAAGAAGAGGCAAATGTTTCTGAAATCAACAACAGAGGGCCGGCTACGAGCTAGACAAAAGCGTAATGAGGAGGAACTCGAAAAAGAGAGAAGAAATCAATTAGAGGAGGAAAGACGTCGGTATGTAAACTAATTATTCATTAGTCAATATTAGAAAGGAAAACAAGGGAGCAAAATATATAATCCTTTTGTTATTATCCGTCTTGTGGTTGTAGTGAGAACCCAGAATTTTACTTAGAGGAGATGCGAGCTCAGTACAAGGAAGTGTTGGAGAGAGTTGAGCAGAAGAAACGTCTGAAAACAAATGGGTCCAGTAACGGGAATAATAAGTCTGGAGGTGTTGGACGAGGCGAGCGACTAAGCGCTGCACAGAGGGAGAGAATGCGTCTGCTGACAACAGCAGCCTTTGATAGAGGGAAAGGCGAGGATACATTTGGTGCTAGAGATGAAGATTGGCAGCTATACAAACTTATGAGCAAGGATAATGACGATGATGATGAACAACCTGATTCAGACGAGGCTGAGTTGGCTCGTTTAACATCTAGACTTCAGGAAATTGACCCAACATTTGTGCAGAAAGTAGAGGGAGAGAATCAAACACCAGGGGAGGTACCACGCGTACGTCAGTTAACAGAGGAAGATTACAAGATAGTGATTGGTATTGAAAGATTCAGGTGTCCTGAGATCCTATTTCATCCAAACCTTGTTGGCATTGAGCAAGTAGGCTTAGACGAGATGGCCGGTGCATCGATCAGAAGACTACCGCACGAGGAGACAGAGTTAGAAGAGAAGAAGTTAACGAGTTCGATACTAATGACTGGCGGGTGTAGCCTTCTCCCGGGAATGAAAGAACGGTTGGAATATGGGATTAGGATGATAAGACCGTGCGGAGACCCCATAATAGTTGTTCGAGCTATGGATCCTGTGCTGGATGCATGGCGTGGAGCATCTGCGTTTGCTGCAAATTTAAACTTCTAACGCCTTTACTAAGATGGATTACGACGAGAAAGGTGAAGATTGGCTTCGAAAATATCAAATTCGATACAATAATTTGTGATTCCTCCTCTTGTTATAGGATTAATTATGGATTTCCTATATGATTAAGCTTTAGCTCTCTCTTGTTATTTGCTTAATGTTTTAAATCGTTTGGACAAATACCAAAATTTATAAATCAACACAAAAATTAGAAGCCCAACACAAAATAGCCCAATTTGACTACTGGTTTGTGTAAGTCGTCTCCGATACACTCAGAGAAGTGAAGAACCCTAGCTTCTCTCATTTCGAATCTCGAGCTCAGTTTCTTCTGGATCGAAATCATCGTGTCTTTTGGAATTAGCTCTGTATTGGATCGATGTCTAGCCTGAGAAGAGCTCTGCTGGTTGCAGGGAAGACGAAAATAAACCTAGAGAACTGCCATTTCATAACAGGAATCAACTACAACGGACTCAGCGTGAAGCAATTACAAGAGCTCCGTGGAATCCTCCGCGAAAACACGAACACGAAGCTACTCGTCGCGAAGAACACTTTGGTGTACAAAGCCTTAGAAGGAACGAAATGGGAATCTCTGAAGCCATGTATGAAAGGTATGAACGCTTGGATCTTCGTTCAGTCAGAAGATATCCCTGCTGCTTTGAAGACCTTCATCAATTTCCAGAAAGAGAAGAAGCTCTTTGATAACAACTTAGGCGGTGCCGTCTTCGAAGAGAAACTCTACGCTCCTCAAGATTACAAGGTCATTGAGACTATGCCGTCTCGATCCGATGTTTATAATATGATGCTTGGTTCTTTGCATTGGCCGGCGTTGGATCTCGTCAATACGTTGCAGGCACCACCGGCGTCAGAGAATGAGACTGTTGCTTCAGTTTCTTAGATTGGAAAAATGCTTCAGTTATCAGTCCCTTTTATGTTTGTGCTTCCGGATTCAACCTTAGTGTTCTATCACAAAATAATTTATGGAATTATCATACCAATTTGTTGCGGATTACTCCATTTTGATTTCAGAATCAGTGTTTGTGGTTTTTGTTGGAGTAGATTGAGCTTTGCTTATCTTTATATTGTTGTTTGCTTAGCAGAGAAATGGTGAAATGATAACACTTGTTTGGGGACTTGAAATACTCTTTTACAGCTACCCTACTAAGGACTGATACTGCTTAATCCAACAAGTTTCAGATAAGTATTTCTAAAACCTTTGATCTCCTTGAAATGTGTTGGCTTATGGATATCTTGAAACTCCCAACTACAATTTTGGTTTTGTGCATCACAACCTCACTTCTACAATTGGTGTATTGAGTTCACTTTCCATGGCTTTTTTCTACAAGTTCCCATATAGTTTATATTTCCCTTCTAAACCCAAACTGGTAAGCCTCACTAATGAAATACTGTGACTCTGTTATCCCACCATTCTCTGTGACTTGTGCTGCTATTACATTTCACTCTCAGTCTAAGTGAAGTTACTTTATGTGTTGGTGTTTAAGTTCGAACTTGAATTCTTTCCTCTGCTCTCCAAGCAAGCTTGAGATCTATAACAAATACAGAAGTAAACATCCCCAAATCTTGGTTCAAAATCAGTATCCACCTCAAGTTATAGAGCTGTGCAGCTGAAATGATTAGATGATCATGAATATAAATGATTCCCCAACCAAAGAACGAACCTCATCTTGCAAACACACCCACACTTCTTAACACTTACATATGATGGTTGCAAATTTCAATGCTCATTTCTTTCTGACGACAATGGTTTTTTTGGAACAAATTGAGTTGAGCCGTGTAAACCTTTAAAATTGACAACAGTGTTTGCCATTTGATGGTCAGGCTTTATACACTATATCGTCTAGCTCTTCACCAAATACAATATATTTACATGATTTTTTCGTTAATGCATCTTAGATTGCGAAAATGGGATCGACTTCCGAGTTAGAGAAATCTGAATGATGCCATGAGTTGGAACCGCTCCTGCGTGCACTCTTCACCTTCTTCCTCATCGACCTTGTCCTCTTCGACTTCACCACGTAATAAGTCATGGTTCCAAGAACACCAGCCATTATCACGCCCCCAACCACAGTTACCAGCTCAGCCGCCCACTGGTTCTTACGCCCAACCACTATGTATGATGATGCAAGAAATGCTACAGATGTACACATCGATGCCAACCACATGAGTTTGTTGATCACTTCCACTACCCTCTTCTCAGCTTTTGTCTCTCCTCTCACCAATGTGATCTGGACCACCACAACTGCCAGAGAAGTAAACAACGCGAGTGCGTTGAAGATGAAGAAGATCTTAAATGATGCTCGGCCCACCACAACTGCTGATCCGTCATTGTTGTCTCCTCCAGGCACTGTGAATATAGCAGCAAAAGCTACAGTTGCAAACAATACAGCCACAACAGTTACCGAATTGGTTGCATTGTTGATCCCTTCTCTGTGGAGTTTCCTGAGTTCTTTGGAAATGTTGTGCACATTTTTGTTCGTCCTTTTCGTCTGTTCCAGCTGGATATGTACATCGTTCTTGATTTGGGTGACAGTGCTTCTCAGCTCGTCCCTTGGCTGGTTCAGCTCATTCGCCCTAAGAGCCCCGCTACGAGCAAGACACTCTTTAATGTATGATGATTCTTCTGAGAGTGGAAGCCCTTCTGCTATGTCAAGCGCTGTCTTGTGTTCCCGGGTTAAAGCATTGGCGTTGGTATCAGGGAGTGACAACAATAGTTCTACAATCTGCAAAGACATGCCAAAATATGAATTCTCAATCAAAAATCTCAAAATGAATCAAACCCTCAGGCGGATGCATACCTCTGCTCGTCTTTTCCTGGTGGCAACATGTAAAGCTGTGTTACAAGACTTGTCAGGTTGCATAACAATAGCAGGATCTGCATCGAGCAGGAGTTTCACCACTTCGGCGTTCTGCCCTTTAACAGCCATGTGAAGTGCAGTTTGTCCTTTCTTGTCAACCCGTCTTGCTAGCTGAGGATCCTTGGAGAGAAGAGCTTTTATGACCTCGACATGACCTTGCCTTGCAGCTAGATGCAAGGCGTTTTTATGGTTAGACCGGGAAATCTCTAGCAAATTCCCAGCTTTGGATAAGAGCTGGTTCACAACTTCTGTATGGCCTCTCATAGCTGCAGACACAAGCGGAGTTGCATTCGATGGGCCAAATGTATGACTAAGCGTTGAATCATGATCTAGCAAGACCTCAACAATAGCTGCAAGAAACAAACCATTTTTATTCACATACTGTAGTTTACATAACGAAGAAACTTTTATGAAACTTCAATATAAAAAAAAGCAGAATTCAAGAGTTTGCGAGAGCATTACCATGATGGCCTTGTATGGCAGCAATATGAAGTGGATCATATCCAGAACGGTTCTTCTTAGCAATACTCTCTCTACTCGAATACTTCAAAAGCTCTTTGACGACATCAAGATGCCCTTTATCCGCAGCAGTGAAGAGCGCAGTCTCCCCTAACTCATTCACCTCATTCACAATCGAAGCTCGGATCTCAGCAACTTCAGCATCAAACTCTTCCCCACTGAGAATCCCTTCCATCTGAGAGTTAATATCCTTGAGAATCTGCTGCACAGCAGCCAAATCGCCACGTTGGGCAGCTAAGTGAAGCTCAGTGTCGTTGTGGCGACCAGTGACTTGCTTAACATACTTTTTCTTGCCAGCTTGATCCATTCTCTTGCCTGAATTAGACAAAACCAAAGCTGGTGCAGTTGCGGTTGCAGATGGTGAAGGTGTTGGTGAAGGATCTATCATAGGATTTAGATTCTCACTTGACTGCAAAATCATTCCCCCTTTCTCCATATCTCCTCTTTCTCCTGAGAATTCACCAAAACATGGAAGGGTCAATTCAACTATACACAGATCTGGATTAATATACACACACACAAATCTATCTGAAATTGGGAGACTCTATAAACTGATTAACTGAAAATTCAATTATTCCGTCAATCAAGGTATATATCATTATGGATAAAAATATTACAAAAATTCATGTGAAACATATGAGTGGTTCGGTAATACACAGACAAGAAGAGGGACCATGGAAGATCACATGTCCGAAAACAGTTTGAAGATTCTCTCCGACAATTATGCAATCATACAATTTAAATCAGCTAAGAGAAACATTTATACTTCTTCTGCCTAAAAACTGTGACTAGGAAAAAATGTTTTCCAGCCTAACAAATAAAAATTCAATAACCCAAAATCGAATCAAAAAGTTCTCTAGATCGTATATGGAAAAGACGACTAAGAAAAGTCAAGAGATGTGTATAAGTAACAGTAATAAAAGAATTATCTGGTTACCATCTACAAAGGATGAGGCAGCCATGATGAGTGAAGCTAGAAGCTGAGAGAAAGGTGTTGCTGCTGCTGATGGTTGTGTGTATTGAGATGTAAGTAATTGGGGGAAGGAGAGAGAAGCGAAATGGGGAAAGTAGGGAGGAAGAAGGTTAGATAGAAAAAGCAAAAAGGAGACTCATCTTCGTGTGGTCAATCGCATGACTAAAATATGTGTATGCCTATGTTATACAGTGGGACTCCTTTTCTTTTACTACTTTTTTGTTTTTCTTTTTTTATTTACAAAAACCAATCATCTAACTTTATCTAATTTATTGAACAACCCCCTATCGAATTATAAGTTCGCAAAGTTTCCCCCAACTTCTCTTTTTGTTATGAGAATAGCTAGGAACATATCGAGGGGCCCGGAACCTTTTAGTAATTCATAAAAAAAAAAGATGAAGATTATAGGTGAACAGTTGGAGAAAAAGTAGGACCGTAACTTTTTTATTTTCATTTTTCTCAAATAATAGGTGTAAGAAATAAAAGGTTTTGGACAGTTTTTTTTAGATTTGTTTTTTTTGCTTGATTTCAATTTGTTTTTGTGAAATATAAATTATGAAAAAAAGTCTATGTGGCATGTTTTTATTGGGAAAATGACTTGTGATTTATATGATAAAGGATATATCTTATATAATAAGAGAAGGTTTTTTCTAACTTTGCCTAAGAATGTGACATTTGGCACTCTATATTTGTGACACATGTCATTCTCATTAATTTTAAATTTAACATTCTAATTCTTTTTTGACTTTATTTTATTTGTATCTTATATAGTTTGTTAAAAAAATTATTATTGTTGTATAGTTTGCTTTTTGAATTTCAACATTGTTACAAAAATATCTTCTTTCCATTTTTTAGGTTTAGCATCTAATATATTTCATAATGAAATCATACATCACAAAACCTAAAAAAAAAATACTAATCAACCCAACTAAAAAATATAAATAAATTGAAACCAAATAAAAATAAAAAATCGTTTAATACTTTTAAAGTAAAAACTGAAACCAAATTAACTTTTTTTTTTGTCAAGAAACCAAATTAACTTATGATAGACTAATTTAAAAATATAGAAGATTTTCAAATATATATATATATATATAAATTATATTATATTCAATAATCATAAATAATTTATTAAAGACACAACTCAAATTTGTATTTAATAGTATTATATAATTTACAGTTTGACTGTCTTTAACACGTATGTACTAAAAAAAATGGTATCATAACATAATTGTTTTATATCCCCCCAAAAAAATAGAAAACAATAGTTTCAAAATTGATTTATTGTTAATTATACTATTTATTTTAAAATTATTAGAAATGGAGATAATTTATAGAAGAAAAAAAATCTATATACTTATTTAAGCAATCCTTTAAACAAATAACCCTACTCCATGTAAAATATTACACAAAATGCCACTGTATTTTAATACAAAATATAATAACAGAATCTTAATATTAATTTGTTGTAACCTGAAAATGATTATCCAAAAAATAGTAATNAAATGACTTTAAGTAAATTAAATATATGATTTTATAAAATGTATAGAATTAATAAATTTTCTACTATTATTTTGTAACAAANCATATTCTATTCATTGTTTCAGAAATCTTAGGAAACAACAACAAACTATTTAAAAATTATAAAACTTAAATTTATTTATAAAACTAAGATTAAATATTTACATATCTAAATCATTTAATAATAACAAATATATATTAAAATTAGGATACAACATTGTTTATATTTTTAAAATATATCTATATACTTATTTAAGCTATGTTGTTAAAAATTTAACCAGTTCTGATGTGACATATTACGAAAATGCTATTATATTTTAATTATTCTAATAACTAACAAAAGAAAAGTTTAGATTTGTTTACAAAATAATAAAAGTCTATTTATTGTTTCATAAATCTTAGGAAATAATAACAAACTATTTAATTGGCTAAAACTTAATTGTTTATACACAATATTCACTATATAAACAATACTAATTGTATAATATTGATAATATACATAACCTAATTGTAATTTTCACCTATACAACATGTTATACCAATAACTTCAAATTGTAAATTTGGTATATTAAGATCTCTAAACACGATCACATCAATTTGTAATACCAAATCAAGGGTCAATACATGTTTTGTTAGATTTTTTTGGCTTTACCGAATGTATAATTAACGAATTTGATATTGCACCAAACCAAAATAGTAGTACCAACTACGGGTCGAAATCAGAAAATGACTTTAAGTAAATTAAATATATGATTTTATAAAATGTATAGAATTAATAAATTTTCTACTATTATTTTGTAACAAATAAATCCAAATTTACATAAATATATCCTCCGGTGTTGCCGGAACTCCAGGAGGACACATTGCAGGCTCTAAATGCACTGCTTCTAGTGCCAAACAGACATGAGTTCACCACCGTCCTCTCTCCCATTCCCCTACCAAAGACAGAATGGTACGGTTACAAACTCTTTGAATAATGGTTTTGGTTTTGTTTAGGTCTTGCTTAGGTCTCATTGTTTGGTCTCGATTGGTCTTGGTTATGAAGTGTTTGGTCTCTGATGCGATTACAAACTCTTTGAATAATGGTTTTGGTTTTGTTTACGTCTTGCTTAGGTCTCATTGTTTGGTCTCTGATGCGATTACAAACTCTTTGAAGCTATTGTGTATCGTTTCCTAGACTTAGCATTAAGTCTTCTTAGTTTAGTTGATATCATCCTGATGGTTATCGTTTCTTAGACTTATCGATTTGTTATTTTGAGTGTCTCTGATGGTTGACTTTCGTTTTATTGTTTCATGTGTATGGAGGTTTGATCGTGACCCTGGATCTAAGCTTGTTCGGAAGATTACTAAAATTCTTTTAAACAAATTCGAAGGTCCTTTCTACAGCTGGACATGTGTTCCTCGGGATNCAACATGTTATACCAATAACTTCAAATTGTAAATTTGGTATATTAAGATCTCTAAACACGATCACATCAATTTGNTATAGCTTTAAGCTTTCTATACGGCTTCATATATTGTTTTATTTACTTGTGCTTCTTTTCACTCACATTAGCTATTTTCTTTTTGTTTTTTGTAGAAAACCCACACTTGGGATCCTTTGATAACTGGGACTGTTCAAGCTCACTTCGAGACCATCTGTCAAAATCGGCTCAAAGACATGGTTAGCACCGTGAGAACTACTAGACGCCAACCTAAATGGATTGGAACTACTCTATGGACAACAATGACAGAATTCTGGGACACTGAAGAAGCACAACAAAGGAGCAAAACATATTCTGATTGCCGTATGTCTGACCGTAATGGCCTCGGTCCTCATGTCCACCTCTCAGGGCCAAAGTCGTATAAACAGATTCAAAACGAAATGGTGAGCCAATTCTGTTGTTACACATTCGCCACTTTTATTTTTGACCTAGCTGTTACATTAAAAATTTACTTGTCTGTTTCTTAACATTACAGGAAGAGGAATTGGGAAGAGAAGTACGTATTGGTGAGGTTTTCATCAAGGCACATACAAAGCCTGATGGGACATATGTTGATCGGAAGGCAGAGAAGATAGCAGAAACATATGAGAAGAATGTGCAAGAGAGGTTGTCTCAGCTCCAGGAAGATCCTTCTGCCATCTCAGATGGGGAGTCACGGCCCCGAGAGCTAACAACTGAAGAATATACAGAAATCTTTCTTCAGGTTACGTTTTATTTTAACAATACACAAATGTTATCTTGGAGTTTAATTTGACATCCTCTAATATCTTATTTTCTCTTACTTTGCAGTCCACTGAGAAGGATTCAAGAGGAAAACCTTTTGGAGTTGGAAGCCTCCTTGACAGCATTGTCAATGGCAAGGGGAAGCAAGCAGGAGACACTCACGCCTTTGTGGCTATGCAAGAACAGTTGCAGGAAGCTCAATGGAAGATAGAGGAGCAGGCTGCTAATATGTTGAGGCGTGATGCAGAAATATTGAAGCGTGATGCACAAATTGCTCAACAATCCGAAATTATTGCTGAGCAGAAGGAGAAGATTGACGAGTTGGACTTGGTGGGGAAGTTTCTGCGGCAATGTGATCCACGGTTCAAGGAGTTCTTGACAGCCCATTCAGCGAAAGAGACAACCACGACAGAGCCTCTTCAAGAAGAAGATCCAACTTCAACTCCATAGGTTCTTCTTGTGTTACCTGTCTCTATGTAACTCTTTTTTGATGAACTCAATAGCGACACTATGTGTTGTACTTTTGTGTTTTGAAACTATGATAACTTTTAAGTATAATGTATTTTGGCATAAATATTATGTGTTTCTTTAGGTTTCCAATTTAGAATCATTTTTTGGTTTGGTTGACAGGGTTAAAAAGAAAAAAGAGAAATTAAAATATTCTATATCCAGTTTCAAAAAAAAATTAGTCGCCAAATAGTCATCAAATTTTAACAATATAGCTAAAAACTAAAGTGACTATATAGTGACTACTATATATATTAGTCACTATATAGTCACCAAAACTTATACGACTATCTACCGACCAAGTTAACAACCCATTTGTTCAGTTTTCTTAATCACAGAATAGTCGCAACCTAGTCACTAAAAATAACGACTACATAATGACTACGATGAATATAGTCGTAACTTAGTCGCAAAAGAGTCACTACATTTTACGACTAAATGATGACTACTATGTGACAACATGTATATAGTCGCCTATTAGTCGCAAAATTGCGACTAAATATACGACTACATCAAATAGCGACTATCGATTAACGACAGTATGAAATAGTCGCTAATTAGTCGTAAATCTTGATTTAGCGACTATTAAGTAACTAATAGTGTAGTCGCAAAATGCGTGTTTTCTTGTAGTGCTGGTAACATTATTCTACAAAATATTAACGTGTATTTATGAGTCGGGTAATAAAACGGGGAATGAGACGGGTAACGAGATGCTCAAAAATTAAATTAATATCCGATACTCGATCATTATTCATGGATAATATAATTATTATACCCTTCACTCGACCCTAAAACTGCAGGTACCTTTTTTCGGGACGGATACAAACCGAAAAACGGATCCAATACGGATATCGGTAGTAGTTTTCAGGTCTACCTATTAGTAGTTTAATATGAATCAAAATTCATCATATAGTACTATATTATATAACATGTAAATGAATGATATAACATAAACATAATATTAACAAATAACAAAAAAAAAAAAAAATTCCGGCTACCAGCGCGGGTTATTATCTAGTATATATATATATATAGAAACAGAGTAATCATCATCCGATTCCTTTGATTTCGCTAGGTTTTGACAAATAGAAGATTTTCTAGGGTTTGCTCTATTCCTCTGTTTTTATTAGTCTCGGCACTTTCATCCCTATTGGTGAGCTAGGGGGTTTGAATAAGAAGATATGGAAAAGATCAGTGGGTTTTCTGATGATGATTTGCTCGTGAAGATCTTATCGTTTCTTCCAACCAAAGATGCGGCAAGCACAAGCATTTTGTCGAAGCAATGGAAGTTTCTTTGGATGCGGGTGCCAAAACTTGAGTTCGATGAAAAAAGCATGTATCCTGATGAATTCTACTATAAATATACCTTCTTAGAAGATGAGGATCACAGAAGAAACTATTTTACCGAGTTGGGAAAAAGCCATATGATGCGGCGTTTTATTGACAGGAATCTGCCATCACATAGATCTCCCGTCATCGAGAGCTTGCATCTCAAGCTTTTCACTGATGCATTTCAACCTGAAGATATCAAACTGTGGGTTGAAATTGCAATCTCTCGTTGCCTTGAGGAGCTGAGCGTTACTTTTATTCGTTTCGGGGGAATACCTATTGCAGTACCCATGCCGAGTAGCTTGTATACTTGCAAATCACTTGTGACGTTGAAACTTAATAGGCGCATTCTCGTGGATGTTCCTCATACTTGTTGCCTCCCCTCCTTAAAAGCTTTGCACCTTCGACGTGTGATATACGCAGATGAAGAATCTCTTCAACGGCTTTTATCTAATTCCTCTGTTTTGGAAGATCTTTTTCTGGAACGATCTCCCGGTGACAATGTGAGAAAGTTTGCTGTTATCATCCCGTCATTGCTTAGTTTATGCATTGTGATGTCTGAGGAGTGTACTTCTGATGGGTATATCATAGATACTCCTTCTTTGAAGTGTTTCAAAGCTTTTGATTATAGTGATACTACTTCCACATGTTTTCTAGTGAAGAATATGCCTAAGCTGGAGGAGGCACAAGTATGGGCTGGTCAAAATAGCAAGAGGCTTCTCCAACCTGTCACATCTGTCAAGCGTCTTTCATTGTGGGTAGGAAACAACGACATTGCAGAGGTGGTAATTTGAATTCATTGATAATCATAATATTCTAGTCTTCAATTATATCACTATATATCACGACTTAGATTAATACTAAATGTTCTTTTGTACGTACGTATACTGGTATACAGGTTGTATATGGTGATGATATTGTCTTTAATAAGCTTGAGCATCTGCATTTTCGTACATATAAGAGATTTTGGTCCAAGTTACTATTCCAGTTGCTCAATGCTTCTCCCAAACTACAACACTTCACTTTCAGTGTAAGTTTCTTCGATAACTCTTTTGTTTTTTTTTTGTTTTTTTTTTTTTTTGTTTTCTGCTTGTGCTTATGACAATGACATCATTCTCATGTTTTAGGCGGTGCTTTGGTCCCTACCTCTACGCCATTTTTTCTTTGTATAACATTTCAATCGCTCTCGTTTACATTAACGATCTTATTTATTTAAAGGTTCTCTTTTTTCATTAGTAGATTTTACTCTTACATGATATAGATTGTTCGTTATTTTCTGATTCTAAATACTGGNTAAAACTCCACAAGGATCATCTTACTAAAGATGGTACTATGGGTGCACCGGTTTGCTGGAAGCAACTGAATAGTGTTCCTCAATGTTTGTTGTCGAGTCTCCAGACTTTCAAGTGGTTAGGTTTACATAGATCCGTAGAAGGGAAAGATCTGGCGACATATATCTTGAGAAATTCTTGCTTACTGAAGACTGCAACAATCTCGCTCGGACGACAACCACAAAGGGATCATGAGTTGGAGACGGAGGTGAAATTTTGTTTACGTGGTTCACCCACATGCAACCTCGTATTCAATGATTACTGGCGCTGTCGTGAAATACATCTTTGACGCCCTTGAATTACTAAAGTTTTTGTTGCATATGATTTAGATGGTTTTATGGAGGAATTACACACGCATATTTAACCAAATGTTGAAGTTGCTAACCAAGAATGATGAAAAAAACGACACTAAAAAATGTAGCCAACCTGCTAACTTAAACTATATAATGATAAGAGCAAGAGTAATGAGTACATGAATTCATAATCTTATAAGCTAAAACAGCAAAGGAAAGAGAATAGCGTAAAGAGAATAGATTGAGGCAACACATTATATAATCACAATTTACACAACGGAGACAAACAATGAAAAGATTGTTCTTTTCAATCATCGCCTCTTGCTACAACTTAACCCCTTTTACCTTACGGATCTAACCTTTTCTCAATCTCAAACACTATCAATGATAATATGAATACGGAGTTAAAAACTGAAACCTTCCATAAGCCCTGTAATGGTTTAGTAGGCGTGGGTGAGCAATCAGCAACTTTGAGGTGGAAAGATGGAGCTTAAAACTCTCCATGATGATATAACAAAACATGTGAGTATATATCTGAAAAAACATAAAGGTTACAGTAGACTCTGTGTTTTGGTGCTGCATCTCACACGTTCTGGTGTAAATTTCTTGGAAAAAAAATCAGTGGATTGCAAGGCAGCTTAACATTCTCAAGAGAATATTCTTTTAAGATTCAATAAAAAAGAAACATTTTATCTTTTAACACATTCTCATATAATTTGACATCATGACATTTGAAACACCTTAACTCTTTCCCTTTTGTTGGACTGATTCTACATTAGAGGAGTATCTAGAGCAGAGAGAACTTCTTGAAAAACCTTCAGAGCGCAGGAGAGAGATTATGAAGATAGAAACTCCGAGGCTCATCGAAGACTTCATCGAGATAAAAAAAAGAACCAGATGCGTCCTCAGATAGCAGCAAACAAGGGAATATCAGCGGTCTGTCACACGAGACGGTGATAGCTATCGACTAACCAAGATTATGCAGCAGCATTTTCAGAAGGAAGAAGATCGATGCATGCTCTGTTGTACAACTTACTTTTATGTTTTTTTTTTGTATAGCGCTGAATGGAAAGTTTTCTCTTCCATTAGAAACTCGGCTAATTATCTTGAAGCTCTTGTTTTGGGAACTTAGTAGCTTTTGCAGATACCGGCGAAGCTAACTTGTTTTTTATATGATGGTCATGTATGTATGTAGCATCAAAGTGACATGGCATATGTTTCATGTTCATGTTCATGTTCATGTATGTATATGCCTAGTGACATGTTCTGCTCTTTAAAAAGAGTTGCCTTGATGGAAAGAAGAAGAGGTTACTTGAAGTGCCAAACTTTGAAAACCCTAAATTTTGTAAACGACAACTTTTTATTTACTAGGTCTTGGGCTTTATATTATTTGGAAAAATATAAGTTTTCAAAACCCAATAGATATATAGAAACAGAGTAATCACCATCCGATTCCTTTGATTTCCGTTTGGCTAGGTTTTGACAAATAGAAGATTTTCTAGGGTTTCCTCTATTTCTCTGTTTTTATTAGTCTCGGCGCTTACCGCCCTACTGGTGAGCTAGGGGGTTTGAATAAGAAGATATGGAAAAGATCAGTAGGTTTTCTGATAATGAATTGATCGTGAAGATCTTATCATTTCTTCCAACAAAAGATGCGGCAAGCACAAGCATTTTGTCGAAGCAGTGGAAGTTTCTTTGGATGCGGGTGCCAAAACTTGAGTTCGTTGAAAAAAGTATGTATCCTGAAGGATTCTACTATACATACATCTTCTAAGAAGATGAGGATGAGGATCACAGAAGAAAGTATTCTACCGAGTTGGGAAAAAGCCATATGATGCGGCGTTTTATTGACAGGAATCTGCCATTACATAGCTCTCCGGTCATCTCTCAAGCTTTTCACCGATGCATTTCAACATAAAGATATCAGACTGTGGGTTGAAATTGCAATCTCTCGTTGCATTGAGGAGCTAAGAATTACTTTTACTCGTTACAGGCGAAAACCTGTTGCGGTACTCATGCCGAGTAGCTTGTATACTTGCAAATCACTTGTGACGTTGAAACTTAAGGACCGCATTCTCGTGGATGTTCCTCATTCTTTTTGCCTCCCCTCCTTGAAAGTTTTGCACCTTCGATGTGTGATATACACAAATGAAGAATCTCTTCAACGGCTTTTATCTAATTCCTCTGTTCTGGAAGATCTTGTTCTGGAACTATATCCACGTGACAATGTGAGAAAGTTTGCTGTTATCATCCCGTCATTGCTTAGTTTATCCTTTGCGATGTCTGATCAGTGTACTTCTGATGGGTATATCATAGATACTCCTTCTTTGAAGTATTTCAAAGCTTTTGATAGAAGTAGAAGTGATAGTACTTCCACATGTTTTCTAGTGAAGAATATGCCTAAGCTGGAGGAGGCACAATTATGGGCTGGTCACAATATCAAGAGGCTTCTCCAACCTGTCTCATCTGTCAAGCGTCTTTCATTGCGGGTAGGAGGAGACAAGGACACTGCAGAGGTGGTAATTTGAATCCATTGATAATCATAATATTGTCTTCAATTATCTTACTATCTATATATATATATATCACGACTTAGGTTAATACTAAATCGTTCTTTCTTACGTACATATACTGGTATACAGGCTGTATTTGGTGATGATATTGTCTTTAATAAGCTTGAGAATCTGCATTTTCGTACATATAAGACAATTTGGTCCAAGTTACTATTCCAGTTGCTCAATGCTTCTCCCAAACTACGAGACTTCACTTACAATGTAAGTTTCTTCGATAAACTTTTTTTTTTGGGGGGTGTCTGATTCACAGTATCTTTTGATCTAACTCTCATTTTTTTTTTTTTTAACTCCACAAGGATCATCTTTATAGAGATGGTACTATGGGTGCGGTTTGCTGGAACCAACTGAATAGTGTTCCTCAATGTTTGTTGTCGAGTCTCCAGACTTTCAAGTGGTTAGGTTTCCATAGATCCGTAGAAGTGAAAGATATGGCGACATATATCTTGAGAAATTCTTGCTTATTGAAGACTGCAACAATCTCTATCGGACGACGATTACAAAGGAATCATGAGTTGGAGACGGAGGTGAAATCTTGTTTCCGTGGTTCACCCACATGCAACCTCGTATTCACTTTACACTGGGACTGTCGTGAAAGACATCTTTGGAACCCTTGAATTACTAAAGTTTTTGTTGCATTTGATTTAGATGGTTCTATCGAGGAATTACACACGCATATTTAACCAAATGTTGAAGTTGCTAACCAAGAATGATGAAAAAAACGACACTTAAAAATGTAGTCAACCTGCTAACTTAAACTATAATGATAAGAGCAAGAGTCATAAGTACATGAATTCATAATCTTATAAGCTACAACAGCAAAGGAAAGAGAATGGCGTGAAGCAAAGGAAAGAGAGTAGCGTAAAGTGAATAGCTTAAGGCTACACTATTGATATTTGTTAGTTATAGTCTTTACGATGAACAAAAACACCGTGAAGCTTGTCTATGTACCGTCTTCTCAAACTGGTTGCTACAAAACAGCACGATGCGTTAGCATTAGCATTACCCTCGCTGCGTGGACTCCATCCCCGGAAGTGGCCTCATGGCTATAGAAAACGCTTGCTGGAAATGTTTTGCTGTACAAACAGCATCATTAACATTATACTACTGAGTAGTGTATGCAAATTTATTATTCTTTCTGAATAATTACTACATGAATCTTTACAAATAAATCCACAAATCTCTTATTCTTAGAACCACTGGAAAAGTTACAGAATCCACAGAAAACAAATAAATACAAGGCAATATTCCAGCATCCTAGTTTACGTCAACTAAAATGAGACTAAAACTTGAAAGTACAAAGAGTCACCAAACTCTTTTATGTACAGAAGAAAAAGGTGATCATCTTATCACCTATCAGAATTTAGAAATAACAATGAACAGAACAAATCACATACTAGCTACCAACTCGTCAGCCAGACACCCATCTTCGAGTGCAACATGTTTCAAATCAATGATGAATTGATCTCGAAGAAACCCAAAACTGAAAGTTCCATTTTCATACAACCAGACCCGCCCTTCACCTCTGAGGAAACCACTACCATTGCCTGCTTCTCCTTGCAACACCATATCGTAACTAGACTTCATGTACAACATTCCAGATACAACATTCTCGTGAACTTGAGCTAGAGGACTGACATGGATTCGACTATTCAACAGCAGCTCTTCCTCAGCTGAAAAGGGTGATCTGATTACAACGTGATTGGGTGTCCAGAACACAGGAGGAGTGTGCCTTGATAAAGACAAGTCCTCTACTTTCCTGCATATAATGCCTCCAACTTCATCGTATTTGACCAAATACAACTCCATGTTCCTTCCCTCACAAAAACCCTGCCGAGTTCATAAATCACAATTTACACAACCGAGACAAACAATGAAAAGATTGTTCTTTTCAAATTTAACTACCACTAGTAAAAAGCCAAACTTTTACATTCCCTATACCTTACGAAACCAACCTCAAACATTATCAATGATAATATGAATAAGGAGTTTAAAACTGAGACCTTCCATAAGCCTTGTAATGGTTTAGTAGGCGTAGGTGAGCAATCAGCAACTTTGATAAAATGTTCCGGTTCCCACTTAGTCCTAGACGCTTGCCTCTCCTTCTCTTTCCTCCTCTGTCTCCTTCTCTCACCGCCTGGACTCGTCTTATTCGCAAATTGAGTATACATCTCCGAGAAATCAGGAGAAGAGATCACATCATCACTCTCGTCCCCTGAGCTCTTCTGCTCTTCTCTAAGATTGTTACGATTCTCCTCCACCATGATATGACCATTCCCCATGAAATTCACATCCACAGGAACAAGTTTGTCACTTAAAGAAGCTTCAAAATCATCACAAGATCTGAGATTATTACAACCACCACCACCGAGATCCAAGAAGTTCTCAGATCGTCCCTCCGGAGAGATCCTTATCAGGAGAAACGGAGTCTTCTTAACCTGATAAGTATCATCTCCGGATGACAAAACTCTAGATCCCAATACAAAAGAAGGACCCCAATCGAAGAAAACAAGCGGCGGAGACGAAGCGGCGGGATTTGCTCTGCCGCAGAGACGCCAGAATCCGATTAGATTATCCAATCCATTGAGAGTCTTGTAAAGGAGTCTATACGAGACTTGGCCGTTACCCCATTTCTGGATCTTAGTCTTCTTCCCCCATCTCCGATCGCACATAGCGTGCCAGATTTTGCCGTCTTCTTGACAAAGCGAGGCGAAGCGTTTCGATGTGCAGGCGAAGCTGGAGATCTCTGTTGGTGTGAGGAAGGATAGGATTCGGAGCTGGAGATCCTCGGGGATTTCGCAGAACGGAAGTGCAAATGTAGCCATTTTTTTTTTGTTTTTTCTCTAAGACGAAACTGTTGTCGGAAAATTATCAGAAAGAGAGACTTTGGGAGATTAAACAAGACAAGGAACAGGCAAAACACATCTTTTAATCTCTCTCTTCATGTGTTCGGCAGTTCTGGTTCTAATCGCATATTCGAATCTGTGTTCCAGTTTTTTTCCCATTATTTATAAAATTAGCCTCTAACTTTATCTATTTAACGAAATAGCCCTCTATCTAATTATGGTTTCACAAAATTCCTCGCTGACGCTGGCCTATATTATCGGGATATCATTGGTTGCTATATAAATTATTAGGACAAAGATTTTATTAAACTATATTTTTATAAGTTTTATTAAGCTAAAATTGCAGATTTTAAAAAACTACTCCAAGTCCATTGTTTAGGAATCTGTAAATTTAGTGGTGTTGCTTTTTTCGTTGGCTCGAGAAAGTTAAGTGGAGGTTCACTAGTAACTATTATAAAACAATTTAGAAAAATGAACACCACAAAATTTTTATACTATATAGTTTTTATATTATAACCAAAATGTCAATTAAAGAAAAAAACTGAAAAAAAAAACTAAAAAGAAAAAGAAAAAATTCTTATCCAAAGAGGTTATAGGAGGAGAGAGTGATAGAGAGAGAGACGCGAAGCTCTGAAAACAAAAAAATGGCGATAACACCACTACGAATCACGAACCCATTCCCATCTCTCCGCTTGATTCCCGTCGGAAAGCTCAATGCTTCGAGACTCTTCACCGTCCGCGCCACCGACGTTGATTCCACGGAAGAGACTCAACCCGACCCTGAAACAACTCAATCCGAATCCGGAACCGATCCTGATCAATTCGAGTCTCGTCTCTCGAACATCAGACTCAGATACCGAAGCGGTACGGGTAAGAAAGCAGAAGTGAGAAAATCGAAGAAAGGGTCATCAAGCGGGTCTCCGTCGAAAGGCACGGGAATGTATTTGCCGCCGGTGAGCTTAAAAGAGGCTGTTTCAGGTGGGTTGAAAGTGGAACTAGGATTTAGCCCGTACAGTGAAAGGATCAACGGGAGGATTGCGGGATTAGGACTCGTGGCATTGCTTCTTGTTGAGCTTGCGACGGGTAAGAGTGTATTGAATTATCACACGCCGTCTGTGGTGTTTCTTCAGATCTATTTCGTTGCGGCTGTTTCTGCTATGTTTGTCAAGATTCAGAAGGAGAAGGTTAGTGTTTGGCCTAAGGATTGAAGGAAACAGAACACACATGAGATATGTGTTTGAATCTTGCTTTTCGTATTCGAAATGTGTATGCTTTTGTTAAAGTTCTTTATGTATGTATTTTGTATACTCAATACCATGGATATATTAATTAACTGGGTGCACAGCTCTCGTTCTAGGAGTTAGGTATATAAGAAATTCTTCTTCTCTCTACCGCTTAAAATTTTGGACAACAAGACTGGATTTACAAATGCATAAATAGAAGGGATGTACTTGCACTTTTTGATTCACAACCTAGCTAGTAATCTCGTTCCTTTTATGAAGATAAAATGAGAAACGTCACAAAGTTTGTTAATTTCCTATTCCATAAAGAAAAAGGAAATTCACAATTCATATTTTACTTAATTAGCATGTTTGTATGGCTAAGACCTATTAGTATAAATAGAGAGATGAGGCTTGAGGGAAAAAGCTCATCACTTCAAATATTAAGAATTCCTAGCAATTGAATCTTTAAGTAGCTAAAAGGTTCAAAACGTGCTAAGGGGTTTAAGAGAGGTTTTTAGATCGGAGATTGTGATCTAAGACTTAGAGAGATTGAGATATTAGAAAATTTAGTGTTAAAGGAGAAACCTTGTAGACTACAAAAACAATACAAGCGAATACATGAATCGAACAAGAAAATCTGTAAACTTGACGGAGGAAAAGGGAAGGTTCTTTAAAAGGTTACATCGATCCTCGATGTCCAATCTCGCAAAAGATTTTTCGGATCTTCCGAGCAGAGGAGGTGCTCTCTAAAGTTCCGGTGACATCTATGAGAAGAGTCCGGTCTACTTGCAAAAAGTGGAACACATTGTCCAGAAGTAGGAGCTTTAAAAAGAAGCACCTCGGTGTTCAAGCCAAACTAGCAACAAAGGAAAAGGAGTTTATGGTGGTCACGATGATTGATTATAAGGTTGATTTGATGAGCGTAGGTGAATTATTATGCATGAAACGTCAAGGTACACTTGTTACCCCCGACGCTTCAGATCAAATCTATGTAAGTCAAGTCATTCACTGCGACGGTTTATTGTTATGCATCATGAAAGACAACCCTAGGGTCTTGGTTTTTAACCCGTATTGTGGGCAACCCCGGTGGTTCCCCCCGATCACATATTATTCTCCTTATATAAACGAATATTCGTATGCTCTCGGATACAGCAACGATAGCATGGCCAAATCCTACAAAATCTTGAGTTTTGCTATGGTAGATTATGACGAACCAAAAGTTGTTGAGTTCAAAATCTACGACTTTAACTCATCCTCTTCATGGAGGGTTCTTGATTTCACTCCAGATTGGTTCATATATTCTTATAGCCATGGTGTCGCTCTCAAGGGGAATACATATTGGTTTGCTCAACCCAGGAATTCAGAAACCCCTCCTAGCCAAGGAGGAGACCCTTGTTTCTTACTCTGTTTTGATTTCACAAGTGAGGCATTTGGCCCGCGCTTGCCTCTGCCCTTTATGTGGGGTGCTGAAGATACTGTCAGTCTATCTAATGCTAGAGATGACCAGCTTGCCGTGTTATTTCAGCGTGTGGATACATTACACATGGAGATCTGGGTTACAACTAAGGTTGAGCCCAACACGGTCTCGTGGGGCACCAAGCTCTTATCAGCGGATATGAGAACACTCACCGCACCCATTCAGTTTATGTTTAGCTATTGTGGTCCAACTTTCTTCATTGATGAGGACAAGAAAGTCGCTGTGGTTTTCGATAAAAGCAAAGACGTGATGCAGAGGCGCAATACAGCTTACATTATTGGAGAGGATGGATCCTCCTTGAAAGAAGTCGATCTTGGAGAATCTCCAAACAAAGATCTTGAACCACTTGTGTGCCCTTATGTCCCAAGTTCTGTGCTACTTAAATAGTTCATTATTTCACAATCCACACTATCATATCATAATCTTCTTCTTGCACTTTTACTTTAGGAGAAGGTTAGTGTTTGTGCCTAAGGATTAAGGAAACAGAACACATGAGATATGTGTTTGAATCTTGCTTTTCTTATTCGAAATGTGTATGCTTTTGTTAAAGTTCTTTGTGTATGTATTCTGTATACCGACATAAATTTCAATATCATGGATATATAAGAGTTTTGACAAGTAAAGGATCTCACTTTTGGAGTAATTTTCAAATTCTGGATCGCTATGGTATTGGTGGTAGCTAAAGACAATGAATGTTCAAGCAAAATTTGATACAATGTGATTTTTGTTATGTTTTTCTTCACAGTCAAGTTGAAGACGAGTGCGTTTTCCTAAGACAATGTAACTGAAACCCAGTGCCGGCTTAACAGGGAGGGCGGGCAGTGTGACCGCCCCGGGTACATAGATTAAAGAGGTATAAACGTATCAGAAAAGGTGCACAAATTTTTTTTTTCTGTAAGTTAAAGAGGCACAAAAAATATATTTTTAATTTAAAAGGGCACAAAAAAAAAATTTGTAAGCTAAAANTAGAGATGACCAGCTTGCCGTGTTATTTCAGCGTGTGGATACATTACACATGGAGATCTGGGTTACAACTAAGGTTGAGCCCAACACGGTCTCGTGGGGCACCAAGCTCTTATCAGCGGATATGAGAACACTCACCGCACCCATTCAGTTTATGTTTAGCTATTGTGGTCCAACTTTCTTCATTGATGAGGACAAGAAAGTCGCTGTGGTTTTCGATAAAAGCAAAGACGTGATGCAGAGGCGCAATACAGCTTACATTATTGGAGAGGATGGATCCTCCTTGAAAGAAGTCGATCTTGGAGAATCTCCAAACAAAGATCTTGAACCACTTGTGTGCCCTTATGTCCCAAGTTCTGTGCTACTTAAATAGTTCATTATTTCACAATCCACACTATCATATCATAATCTTCTTCTTGCACTTTTACTTTAGGAGAAGGTTAGTGTTTGTGCCTAAGGATTAAGGAAACAGAACACATGAGATATGTGTTTGAATCTTGCTTTTCTTATTCGAAATGTGTATGCTTTTGTTAAAGTTCTTTGTGTATGTATTCTGTATACCGACATAAATTTCAATATCATGGATATATAAGAGTTTTGACAAGTAAAGGATCTCACTTTTGGAGTAATTTTCAAATTCTGGATCGCTATGGTATTGGTGGTAGCTAAAGACAATGAATGTTCAAGCAAAATTTGATACAATGTGATTTTTGTTATGTTTTTCTTCACAGTCAAGTTGAAGACGAGTGCGTTTTCCTAAGACAATGTAACTGAAACCCAGTGCCGGCTTAACAGGGAGGGCGGGCAGTGTGACCGCCCCGGGTACATAGATTAAAGAGGTATAAACGTATCAGAAAAGGTGCACAAATTTTTTTTTTCTGTAAGTTAAAGAGGCACAAAAAATATATTTTTAATTTAAAAGGGCACAAAAAAAAAATTTGTAAGCTAAAAGTGGGCACAAAAAAAAATTATATGAACCAAAAAGACTTTTAAAAAAAAATCAGTAAATTTTTCTATAGGTTAAGGGGCATTTTTTTTTTTTTTGCCCAGAGACACGTAATATGTTTAAGCCGGCACTGTTGAAACCTATTTAGGATTGAAATCATGTTTGGAAGTTGTTAACTAGAGAACTTGCAACATGTAACAAGACTGAAATCGAACTTGACATCATAATAACGCCTTGCGAACATGTAACAAGATTAATTATGTGATCTTTTACAATGATTATAAAACAAAATTTTAAGTTTCGATTCTTTTTTGACATAAATTTTCGATATGCTTTTTTAGACATAAAATCGATTTTTTGAAACGTTACTTTTTTTTTTTTTTTATGTTTGTGTCAAATTAAAAAAAAAATATTCTTCTTAAAACACAATGGGGCATTAACAATAAATAAGGGCGGCAAAGAAATAAAACCCTCAAGCCAAACAAAAACCTCTCGTTATTACAGAACGGAGAAACAGAAACCCAAAGGGTCGGCGTTACAGTCTCTTTGTCTATCTCTCTCTCTCTCTCTCTTTTACGATTCTCCTTAATTCTTTGACCAAATTCCATGGCTTTCTGGGGTGGGTTCACTGCTTCCTTTGGTTTTTTACAATCACGGATTGAGTAAAAAGACCTAATTTTTTTATAAATAATTCCATGGAGTTGGGCGTTGATGAATGATTTGTGTGTGTGTTTGCAGGAGTTGAAGTGAAGCCATCAAAAGCTTTCACTCTTAAGGCTAATGAATCAACAGGAATCAGAAGACTTCACCTTTCCCAGGTCCTTAATCTTATTTATTCCACCCTTAATTAGCTTTTCAGACTTTCTACTTTGGACGCTTGTTTTGATCAATTAGGTTAGGGAGATTGATATGCAACTTTATAGTGGAGTATTAGGCGAATTGGTTTTGTAACTTTATTACTTCAATTTAGTGGCTTTTTTTTCATTTACTTGGCTGATCCTTGGTTGTATTTGGTTTAGGCGACATTGGGGCTTGGCAGTGCAACAAACAGAAGTATTCTTCAGTGTATCGTTGGGAACAAGAGTCCCCTCTTCTTATGCGTCTTGACTCCTGAAAAGGTTGATACTTGCCAACTGAATCTGGAGTTTGAAGAAGCTGATGAAGTTATCTTCTCTGTCATCGGACCTCGGAGCATTCACCTCACTGGCTACTTCCTGGGGAAGAGTGCTAGTTTTAGGCTAAATGATAGTGAATCGTATCCTCTTATCGAACTTATAGATTAAAGTAAAATATGGATTATTGGTTTTGTAGATTGTTATTTGTATCCTTGACTTAATCAAAAGGGAGTCATATGGAGTAGACATTGTTGACACTGACATGGAGAAAGGTAGCAGTGATGATTATGACTACAGTGATAGTTTCATAAATGATGACGAACCCTGTGGCCGTGGTTCACGTGTGTCTAGTTCTGATGATGATGAAAGTATGCCATTCCCCATCTTGTTTTACGGTGTCTTCTAACTTTGAATTGTATGTTATGTTTGCTTTGTGGAGTTAAGCTTGAATTGATAGTTGTATCTTCAGAGTTCTTTACTTTGCTTGACTTGTTATTTTGCAGTCACACATTCATAACCTTTTCAGTTTCTATATGGATATTGTTCTGCAACCTTTTCCTAGACTATAGTTGCATGGGACTTTGAGAGTTAAGTTTTCGTTTAGTGTGAATGTCTTTATTAGTGTCTTTGGTGCTTGTATTCATCTGCATCTCGTGGGTTTTACATGAAATTAGATTAGGCATTTGCACTTTAATTATTTCTGATACTTTAAGTCCATTTCTTCGTAATATTGTCTCCTTTCCAGTATCTATTAAGGAGATGGCAGCTAAAACAAAAGACAAGAAGAAAAATGGAAAAGGTAGAAGACTAATGAAGAAGTTTCAAGTCTCTAATTCAGAATCGGATGAAACCTCGGCTAGAGATGATGATTCTAGCAATGAGGATTCTGTAGAAATACTTAATAATGGCAATGAGCACAAGATCCCGAAGGTTCTTTCTTCAGATAGTCCTCTGCCTTCAAGGGTTACGAGGTCGAAGGCACGAAGTTCGACTTTGGAAAATGTTGAGTCTAATGCCAAGTGTGAGAAGACATCAGAAGCAAGAGCTGATACTCGCATGACTCTGGATAAAAGGTAAGTAAGTTTCATCCTCTATAGACCAAGTTTTAACCTTCTACAAATCTAATTTGTTTAATATGCCAGGGAGGATAAAACATTGGGTGATGTTAATCTTTCTCCCGTTCTGAAAGGGTGTGAAATTCTTTCGAAGAAAAAAAGAAACAAAGAAAGGTCCAAGAGTTCAGCTACAATTAACTTAGATGAAGGAGAGGAGAAAAATATGCCTAAAATTCTTCAGAATGAGAAGCCATCTACTGACAAGTAAGTGGTACCATACTACTGAACATATAAATTTATAATGTTACCTTCTAGCTGTTCCGGATTGTGCAAGATGCTACGTTTAATTGAAATGCCAGAATGGTTTTTTGGTTGTTGTTGTTCGGATATTATATTGGTTGTTGTTGTTCGGATATTATATAAGTAGATCGACATTTAACGTGATTATACACTTTAAATAGTCGTCGGTGTTAAATGATTGGTCAAGTGTTCTTACTGGGTGGTTCTTATCTAGTGGAAGTGATAATGTTACTCATATTCTTCAGAAGTTGACGTTTTGTATACAAATGGTTTATCCCCAATTATTAGAAAGTTGGTATCATTGTTAAATGCACATATTTCCTCAATTGGTATTAAAGCTCCCTGTTTAAACTGCAATTAACATATCATCATCTCTCGCACATGACAGGGGGATCAAATCATCAAGTGATGTATTACCCTCTCAGAATGATGAGGCAATTCTATCAAAGAAAAAGAGGAAAAGGGATAGGAGAGAGGAGACTACAGATGCCCCAGAAAATCTAGTTGAATGTTCTAAGAAGAAGAAACAAGCTATCGACAAGTGAGTCTTACCTTGTTACTTGGGTAGAAACTTCAGTTTAACTTATGGTAGAAATAAATATAAGTATCTGCGAATATAAGGCAATGGTCTGATGAATTAGTGCTTCCTGAGACAAGCTTCTGCCAAAGTTATCTCTCTTAGTTATTCTATTGGGTTTGAGTGGATACTAGTCGTATAAATTGTATTTTCCCTAACAAATAGGAACTCCGAGAAAGAAGCTGATGCTAAGAAATGACTAGAAACAAGATTCCTGAGATTTTATGCTAGAGTTGTCTCGTTTAGTTTTCCTTTTCAGTTTGAGTGGATACAATTTTGTGTGTTTATTGGTATTTAGCATATAAACTAGTCCTATAAATTGTATTTTCCATAATGAATAGGAACATTGAGAAAGAACCTGAAGTGACCATTGAAGAGATTGAAAAAGGATCGTTAGATGGAAAAGCAGCTGTTAAAGGGAAAAAGGTAAGTAGTTTTGACATTTTTATCTACGTCTTCGTCGTGTGCTATCTTGATGCTGTCTCAATTACCAGCACCATTAGGTGGGAGTTCTTTAAGACGATTGATGGTTGTTTCAGGTCAGTATACTCTATACTGGCAAGTTGAAAGACACCGGGAAATTGTTTGAATCAAACTTGGGAGAAGCTCCACTAAGATTCCGCTTAGGTAAAGATTTCTTAGATCGTAGAATACTCATTATAATTGCTGTTTCTCCAATCCTCGAACACAATTAGCTTTTGTTTATCATTAATTATAATGCTGCATGCAGGTAAAGAAAATGTCATAGAAGGTCTCAGCATTGGTGTTGAAGGTATAGTGGCTTAACACATAGATAATTTCAACTTAAATTCACAAGTTTAGGTACCTTTTAAAGAATACTGCTGCATATTCTAATTCTCAGGGATGCGAGTTGGAGATAAGAGAAGACTCATAATTCCGCCATCCCTCGGGTATGTCATAATGGTTTTTGTTAACCGTGTCTATATGATTAATCTCAGCATAATTAAACGGAGTTTACCTACCTGAGTTGTGTCTCTTGCTCTGGATGTGATAACCACAGGTACTCAAAAAAGGGACTGAAGGAACAGGTGCCTAAGAATGCGTGGCTTGTCTATGAAGTGGAGGCAGTAAAAATTAGATGATCGCATTGGCTTTTGACCTTTTTAATACAGGCGTAGGGTTTTGCTCTGAGCCAAACTGTTATGTCACATGGAAATTTTCATTGGCTCCTCCTGCTTCCTGTTTTACACAGTAATTTGCTTTTTTTTTTGGGTTTGCTCGAATCTTACAAAACACAAAATTTTCCTGATTGTTCATTCAATATATTTCCAGTATTTAAACGGGTTATGGTTGAGTAAATGCTTAGGTTTACACTGAAACGTGATGCTCTTATTCATATTGAGAAGTCTTAAAGCCATTAGGCATTGTTTGTAGGAACCAGACTGCAGGAATTAAAAGGGACCAGATTCTTTTGACAGATCAAAACTGAAGCTTGCAACAATAAGCATCTATATATACACATATTTATACACGTATGGTAACAGAAGACTTCATAGGAGGGTGATGAGGGGCCAATCGTTGATCTTGATCAGCGGCACCTACTGAACTCTTTCCGGTAGAGGAAAATTGCTTATGTTGGATTCCATTTTGTTGAATGTGAGGTTTGCAATGGCTCTATCAATTGAATTCGTTTCAGATTCTATCTCTTCTTCTCTACTCAACCTGCAATCAAATAACTGTCACTTTGATCAGTATTATATCATAGGAATCTTTTATTTGAGCAAACTATTATCTTAGGAATCTATAGATCCAGAAGAAAATATAGACTTTGATCCTATGAATACTTAGATCAGAAAAGAAGATAAGACCTGTACCTGTTTCCATCACCATAATCATATCTGGACGTTTGCATAAGCAGCTCATCTGAGTTAGTGCTGACTGAATCCGATTTATCTTGTGAACTCCTTGCAAGTCGGTAAAAGGTATCCCGGAAACATTTGCGTGTCTCATCAGTCAACTAGAGAGCAAAAAAGTTTATTTTTAAGACAAAACCTACAAAGCAAGTCCAATGACTGGAATATCAAATGTAAGGTTGTAGGCAAAATCGTCGGTAACTCACCTTTTGTGAAGCCCTTTGTAGATCCTGCAACACGAGTTCTTCGGAAGACAGATCATCACCATAGTTTGAATCTAACATGTTGTTGTCTTCAGACAGATCCGAGATTGTAAATGGAGCTTCCTCCTTCAACCAGAAACAAAAAAGATTAATAATCAGAATCTCTAAACTTACAAGAAACCACCACAGATTCAGCAACAAATAGATAAACTGTAACACACCATGTAAGAACAATATGACAATGGAACATAGGGACTTCCCTACCACCATACATAGAAGAAGAACCAACACTGTTGTTGCTGCTGGTTGCTCGATGTACATCTCCATCATCCTCTGGAACATCCTCCAAAATTGAACTTCTTCAGTAAGAGAAAAACAAAAACAATTAGATCGGAAAACACACAACAAAAGTAGGAAGATGGTTAAGTAAAAAAAGAATTTGAGGGGACGTACAAGAACATATCATCCATGTGTTCGATTCCTTCGAAATCATGAAGTGAAGAAGCACCATAGAAAGCCTTTGATCTCTTAGACTCTTCTTCTTCTTCACTCGTCCTAATACCCATCTGACTATACATCAAACCTTCTCCATTAAAACCATCGTAATCGAAACATTTCTGAGCAGCAGCTTGAGGAGAGCTCATGCTCCATCCACCACCCCACATACCAGTAGATGGGTATGTCTCTGATGATGATGACTCTTGATAACTAGGCACAACAAGCTCTTCAAAATTCCTTTCAGCATAACAATCCATAATCACTCAAATCGATCGATCTATCAAACCTGATTGACAACAAAAATCAAAAGCTCACTACTTTCAGAACAAATCCCAAAATCTCTTATGGATTGATTCAAATCTAAACAAGAAAAAGAAAAGAAACTTACTTTATAGAGAATAACGATCAGAAAACTATTAGATGATTGGTTCAAAGATCAAGAGAAAGCTTTTTGATTCTTCAACTGTAAGCAAAATAGTAGTAATAACAAGACCAAAGAGAGAGAGAAAGAAGACGAATTGTGTTTTTTGTTTTGTTTGTAATTGCTTCAACTTCCGAGGAGGTAAGAGAAAAGATGGGCAGCACACACAACACAAGTAAGGGAGAAGCGCGTGAGTAAAAAATGGCGCGTGAGGTAGATCTTGTTTTCGTGGCTCAGAATTCATAGACGAGATTTGTGGCTCAGATCTTTCCTCCATCTAAAGCACTCTTCTCATTGGTCCACGTGTACGATCATATCTTTTATTGTCTCCAAAGTCGGCAATGGAAAAATTAAAAAACTATGCAAGTTGCGGAATTTTATGACCCCTACTTTTGTGTCATTCCGAAAATAACCTTCTTTATTAGTGAGAGGATAACGCGGTTGTTAAGAGGATAAACTAGTCATTCCCGCACCGAGACGTGTCTTTCTTTGGCTGATATCTAGTTCCCACGTGGCACTTTCTTTGTGGAGAACAAGACACGTGGCATGTGATTAGCGGGTGGAATTCCACGTTTCTGAACCGCATATTATATTGGATATAAATGGCATCTAATGCTTTTTCACTCAAAAAGAGTGTAGCGGATGGACTAATGGGCCGAGGCCTTTAAAAACAAATAATTTGGTTGCAGAAATTTTTATTTCATTACGGCCCACTGAAACCTTAACATTATAATACTTGACGAGTCTACGAGCTTCGTCTTGTCGGAGTCGGAGAAGAAGCAGGAAGATGTTCAAGAACACGTTTCAGTCTGGGTTCCTCTCTATTTTGTACAGTCTAGGGTATGCTTTTCTTACCCTTGAATTTATTCGAAATAGGTTGATATGTTCTTAATAATGGATGGATTTTGATTTTGATTTTTTTTTTTTTTTGCAGAAGCAAGCCTCTTCAGATATGGGATAAAGAAGGTGAGTTTATGTTTTCTAATTTTTTGTACGTAATTGAATCTTAGGTATTGTGGTTTTTGTTCTTAGTCAGCTGTAATGGATTCAAAGCCTTGAACTTTGGGTTACAAAAATTATTGATGCCAAGTTCTATGATCAATTTTAGGGTTTAGCTAAAGTATCTTTCTTTTGATTGATAGTTGTGGATGGACATGTGAAGCGTTGCCATGATGATGACATTCAATCCAATGTGCTTGAAGTAGTTGGATCTAACATCCAGTCTACATACATTACATGTCCTGCTGATCTCTCCGCTACCCTTGGTATCAAACTTCCCTTTTTGGTCTTGGTAGTGAAGAATATGAAGAAGTATTTCTCATTCGAGATTCAGATTCTTGATGACAAGAATGTGCGCCGCCGTTTCAGAGCTTCTAACTTTCAAGTCTGTATGTCTTTCCCTTTGCTTTTTCAGTCTTCTTCACTACTTTATCTGAATTTAATCTGAGCAGGAAGCCTCCTACTGTAGTTTCGATGCTCTGCTATTTTCTTCAAGCAATTTCTAATCAATGTCTTAGTTTATGTCAATTAGATTAGTAGGTAGCTTCTTGTTAGTTTTTAGTTTATAGCTTAATTGCTGTCTTTCTCAGAAAGATACCAATCACCTAATCTTTGGATAAGCTTGCAGGATGTGAAACTCTATTAGATATAAGTTGTTGTCACTACATTAGATTCGCTGCATGTTATGTATTCTAATATCCTATGCGCTAGTATTGATGTTCCCTATTGTAATTTTTTTTTGTAGGCTGTCACTAGAGTAAAGCCATATATTTGCACAATGCCACTCAAGATGGACGAAGGTTGGAATCAAATCCAGCTTAACTTAGCTGATCTTACTAGGAGAGCTTATGGGACTAATTATGCTGAGACATTGCGAGTTCAGATTCATGCCAACTGCCGCCTCAGGCGCATATATTTTGCTGACCGTCTCTACTCAGAAGAGGAGCTTCCTCCGGAATTCAAGCTGTATCTCCCAGTGCAGGTTTAGCTTTCACAATTTTTAGATACCATTATTCTCCTTTTTCTCTTGCATGAGTCGTTTTTACTTACAAAGCATGCTCTTTTTTCAACTGCAGAAAGCATGAAAAGTTAATATCAAAGGCTTCTACCATTGTCGTGGTACTGTAAACTATTCAGATAAGACCAAGAGCGTCTACATTGGATGAGAGCTTTAATTTCGCTTGTAGCATCCCATGTTATTAGAAGTTTGCCATACCTTGAGCTTGTTTTTGACTTGATATTCATTGTGTTAAAACTCTTACTGAAAGGTAATCACTTACGCTTAAGATTTTCAATGTATATCATGCATGATCTTGAGTCACTGCGGATAAGAAACTTAGGGATGGAAGCATCAGGCTTTTGAGTCACATGATGCCACCCTCATGTTGTATTGATTTTCGGGAAATAAACTTACTTGCAAAGTGACATAAAGTAATCCAAAGACAATGTCAATTTCAATTTATTTGAGAGGAGAAATGTCATGAAGCCAAGTACACAATTACAGAATGGAGAAACTCCGGTTTTATTACAAACAGTGGGCTAATTTACTGGCCAAAGACCCGCTTGGCACCGTCTACTGTGTTTCTGAGAAGCATTGCAACTGTCATTGGGCCAACACCACCAGGGACAGGCGTAATAAAACCTGCAACTTTAGAAGCTTCTGCGAAATCAACATCTCCAACCAACCGGTATCCTGATTTCTTACTTGGGTCGCTGACTGCGTTAGTTCCAACATCAATTACCGCAGCACCTGGCTTTATCCAGTCGCCCTTAATCTGAAAAGTGAAGACGAGAGTGTTTAAGAATTGATAAAACTATTCCCATTAATCTACATTGAGGTAGATTAGATTTTGATATAAATAGACAATGAAAAAGTGTGAAATCACCATGTGGGCTTGTCCGCATGCAGCAATAACAATGTCAGCTTCCCGGATGATAGCCTCAGGATCCTTGGTGTGAGAATGTGCAATCGTGACAGTAGCATCAGCCTTGAGCAGTAGAAGTGAAACGGGTAAACCAACAATATTACTCCGACCTACAACAACTGCTCTTTGCCCCTTTATCTGTACACCGCTTCTAGCTAAGAGTTCCAAACATCCCTGTGCACACAACAAATCACTTCATCGTTTAGCCACAAGAAAAACTTGACAGGACTATTTTCTTGGAAGAGACTGAAGTCTGCATGCAAAGGAGGAGCAGTACCTTTGGGGTGCAAGGAAGGAAGAGGGGTTCTCTGCCTTTCATAGCTAGCTTACCAATATTAAGAGGATGGAAGCCATCAACATCTTTATCAATGCTGATTGCACCCAAAACATTCTCCTCATTAATATGTTTCGGCAATGGGAGTTGAACTAATATGCCTGCAAATCAAGTATAGGTGAGCAAGGATGTTCCCATTTACCAAAACGGCAGACCTGGATTTAAACATTAAAGTTGCCATTCATAATTCAATGATAAGCATCATGTACAGAACAACTAACCATGTATATCGGGGTTTGAATTGAGTTCATGAACTTTGGTAATAAGATCAGCTTCAGAAACTTCCTCAGGTAGACCCACATCAAATGACTTAATCCCAACCTCAGCGCATGCTTTCCTCTTTGTGTTCACATATGTCTGTGAATCCTTTCGATCCCCAACAATAACTACCGCTAGTCCTGGGACCTGCACGAATGGTAAAATCAAGACTCGATTGAATCTTGTGCTCGTATTCTTGAAACTATATAACAAGAGTGTCACAAATGTAAACAAATCAATTCAACCATTCTTTTACAGTTCTCTCTTCCCTTCTACTTCATTACAAGAATACTTCCCTTCTACTTCATTACAAGAATACCAAACCATATAAACTCAGCACACCATATGTCTGATATTTAGACATAACAGTATTCTACTTGAAGTAATGCAGACAGTTCAAAGATCCAGCAAAACAAGAGATCAGTGAAAAGAGTTCACACCAAAGGCGGCAACAAAAACAAATCTTTGCAGAACATTCATTGATTTAACTACAAACCGGAGCTAACATCTTATGATCAATTAATCACGCTTCGTTTGGGAAAAGAAGAGAGACATATCAAAATTAAGACACTGTGATTCATACATGAAGATGCGTCCTATATATATACCTTGCCGTGTTTCTCAGATAGAACGCGAACTTCCTCGGCGATCTCTGATCGGATGGTATGAGCAATCTCCTTGCCGTCGATGATCTTCGCCGTTTGATCAGATGGTGACGCCATGATGATGATCTAACTCTCGTCTCGTGTCGGAAAATATCTGATCCTATGATTTTAGTGGTGCATCTCTCTCTCTACTCACACTCGGAAGACCAAGAGAAGACTTTAAATTAAATCTAAATCCATCCGCGAATAAGGACACTCCTATTCCTGCAACCAAACGAGAAATCCAAAACTTAGACAAAACGCCGTCGTATGAAAAGTGGGCCCAATCATAACTCTCACGAGGCTTTGTCGCGGTCACGAAAACCCAGACGGCGTTAGTGGGCCCACTCCCGTTTGTGTTAACCCTCGCCGTGACGGCGAATCTTTTTCCCTCCCAGCGTTTCACGCAAACAGTAAGTAAAGGTTTGGCGGTAAAATTGGGTCATAGATGGGTACGTGTCGAGTTATGAGTGGATATAAGTGCGCGTATATAATTGTATACGCATGTGTATGTATTCGCCGTGTTGTTTTTCCCGCGCGAGATTATATCCTTTTTTAGGGTTTGCCGCATAATCAGACCCCCATTCTAGTTCTAGAGAGAGAGAGAGAGAGTCAGGTGAAGAAGATAGAGAGAGGGCTAATTTTTATTTTTATAGGATTTACGGAGATCTCTCGCTTCTTTTTTTTTCCAGTGGTTCTTCTGAATTCGTCGGCGTTACCAGTGTGTGAGTTCTTAAAAGAAAAAATTAGATCTTCTGCTCAGCTTTTTAATCGGAGACGTTTGGTTTTTTTTTGGGATCTGTGTTACAATTAAAAAAAAAAGGTAAGATCTTTCTCTTTTTTTTTCTTCTCCTGCGCATATCCTTCGATTCGAATTTTGTTTTCTGTCTGGGTTTAATCTGAATTTTTTTTTTCTAATTGGATGTTTCGCGATTCAATTGCAACTTCGAGAGAATTTTAATTGAAAATTTGGGTAATTTTTTCCCAAAGTTGAGGTTTTGAGATTAGTTCCCAATTTCTCTTTTTTTTTTTTTTTGTTCTGCCCCAAATTTTCGTATTTTCTGAATTTGGGAATTTTGCGAGTTTGTCTTCTTCCGTATGGGTTTGATGTGGTTTCAGTTGAAGTTCAATGTATGATTAAATCAACAAGTCTTTTTTTTTTTTAATAAAGTTGAACAGTTTAATTGGATTGATTTTTCATATTTTCAGCTGCATTGGAGAAGACGATGGAAGAAGTTCAACCTCCAGTGACTCCGCCCATTGACCCTAATGGGAAAAGAAGTGAAGCCTCTCTATTGGACATATGCGAGGTTTGTTACTTACTCTCTTTGCTCATCTCGTTGCATGTTGTTGACTTCTCTCGGGTTTTTTTTTTATGACTAGATCTAATATACCTGGAGTTGATTTTTTTATTACAGAAAGTTCTATCTCTTGATGGGAGCACTTGTGACGAAGCTTTGAAGTTGTTTACTGAAACCAAACGAATTCTGTCAACAAACATGTCTAACATTGGAAGTGGAACGGTGAAATTTACTTCTTTTTTGTTTTCTCTACTTACGTCTTTATCAGTTAACTGTATGGTTCACTATGACTTAACTCTGTTTTGATCTTCTTATTAGAGGGAGGAAGTAGAGAGGTACTGGTTTGCTTTTATCCTCTATTCAGTGAAGAGGCTTAGTGTGAGAAAAGATGGGGATGGTCAGTCAGTGTCTGGTGATAATGGGTTTAATCTAAGTCAGATACTGAGGGCTCTTAAGCTTAAGTATGTAATGCTCATTTTCGTCCTTCCTTACCATTCTTTAGTTCGTTTGAAGTGATAATATTCCTTTTTTCCTGTTTTCAGTATTGTGGATTTTTTTAAAGAGTTACCTCAGTTTGTGGTCAAGGCTGGATCTGTACTAGGTGAACTTTATGGCGCAGACTGGGAAAACAGACTTCAGGTACTGCCCAACTTCTTTATTTTAACTTTTATTTGTAATCTATCAGTGTTGTTAAATATGCTTCTCTTAACTTGTGTTACTTTACTTATTGCTAATTTTTACTTACTAGGCAAAGGAGTTGCAGGCAAACTTTGTGCATCTTACCCTTCTAAGCAAGTGAGTTTAGCTCCCTTAATAATAGTGGTTGACATAGATTCCATTTTTTAGACCTGATACTAAGAAGCAAAATTTCTTCCTATGCAATAATCAGAAGATAGGCTTGCAGTATTCTTTCAAATTTCTGTTAATTTAAATTCAAATTTACAGATTTCTGGTTTTATGTGAATATTTCTGTGAATTGTTTTGAGGACTTGTTTAAGTATGATGTTTTTGGTACATTTCCTTGGTAACAGACACTATAAACGTGGGTACGGGGAATTCTTCTTGACATATGATGCAAACGCAGAAAAGAACTCTGCGAACTCTTCTAGCTATTTGCCGGATAGTTATCGTTTTGGATGGCTACTCTTTTTGGCACTCCGAAACCATGCGTTTAGTCGATTTAAGGACCTCGTGACATGCTCAAATGGCCTAGTTTCTATATTGGTTAGTGACTACCTGTGATACTCTCCCTAATCTGTCATTCATTTTAGTCTTGCTGTACATTACTATTTGAAAGACACCTCGTTTAAATAATGTAGTTAAGTGTAGGCTAACTCCTTTTTATGTTATCAGGCTATTTTGATCATACATGTTCCTTGTCGGTATAGAAATTTCNGAGGACTTGTTTAAGTATGATGTTTTTGGTACATTTCCTTGGTAACAGACACTATAAACGTGGGTACGGGGAATTCTTCTTGACATATGATGCAAACGCAGAAAAGAACTCTGCGAACTCTTCTAGCTATTTGCCGGAGAGTTATCGTTTTGGATGGCTACTCTTTTTGGCACTCCGAAACCATGCGTTTAGTCGATTTAAGGACCTCGTGACATGCTCAAATGGCCTAGTTTCTATATTGGTTAGTGACTACCTGTGATACTCTCCCTAATCTGTCATTCATTTTAGTCTTGCTGTACATTACTATTTGAAAGACACCTCGTTTAAATAATGTAGTTAAGTGTAGGCTAACTCCTTTTTATGTTATCAGGCTATTTTGATCATACATGTTCCTTGTCGGTATAGAAATTTCAGCTTCCAAGATTCTTCTCGTTTTGGTGAGTGTTTATTTTTTCTTCTCTCCTGATAAGCATGGCAGCATGGAATGTTTATCCTCTATTTTCATTATGTGATGAATCTCAGTTAAGAAAGGCGACAAAGGTGTAGACTTGGTTGCATCACTTTGCAAGATATATGACGCCTCAGAAGATGAGTTGAGGATAGTAATTGACAAGGCAAACAATCTGGTAGAAACAATATTGAAGAAAAAACCATCTCCAGCATCTGAGTGCCAAACTGACAAGCTAGATAATATTCACCCAGGTAGAGTCTAAAAACATTTTCCTTCTACAATTAAAGAGTCATGTGAGTTCACTGAACAGCTGCCTAATTGTTCTTCGATTATATACGGTGTTTTACTGCAGATGGCTTGACCTACTTTGAGGGTTTACTGGATGAGACGTCCATCTCAACTAGCTTGATTACACTAGAAAAGGATTACGATGATGCATTTTGTAGTAAAGGCGAACTCGATGAGAGGGTATTCATCAACGAAGAGGATAGCTTACTTGGATCTGGAAGCATATCTGCAGGAGCTGTAAATATTACTGGTGTCAAGAGGAAAATTGATGCTTTAGGCTCACCTGCAAGGACATTTATAAGCCCACTTTCTCCTCATAAGTCGCCTGCTGCTAAGACAAATGGTATTAGCGGTGGTAACAAGTTTACAGCAACACCAGTGAGCACAGCAATGACAACCGCCAAGTGGCTAAGGACTGTCATATGCCCGCTTCTGCCACAACCTTCTCCTGGATTGGAACATTTTCTTAAGTCATGTGATAGGGATATAACTAATGATGTCACACGAAGAGCACACATAATTTTGGAAGCTATATTTCCAAATAGTTCCCTTGGTGGCGGTGGAAGTTTGCAAGCTGTTGACTTGATGGATGACATATGGGCAGAGCAGCGGAGATTAGAAGCTCTCAAGTTATACTACAGAGTTCTTGAGGCAATGTGTAAAGCAGAAGCTCAGATTTTGCATGCGAATAATCTGAACTCTTTATTGACAAATGAGCGGTTCCATAGATGCATGCTTGCTTGCTCAGCTGAATTGGTACTGGCTACCCACAAAACCATAACAATGTTGTTCCCAGCTGTTTTGGAGAGGACTGGGATCACAGCTTTTGATCTCAGCAAGGTAATAGAGAGTTTCATCCGACATGAGGATTCTCTGCCTAGAGAGTTGAGACGGCATCTGAATTCACTGGAGGAACGACTTCTAGAGAGTATGGTATGGGAGAAAGGCTCTTCAATGTACAATTCTCTGATTGTTGCTAGGCCGGCGCTTGCATTGGAGATAAAACGGCTCGGATTACTAGCTGAACCGATGCCATCTCTGGATGCAATTGCAGCACTTATTAATTTCTCTGAAGGAGTACATAATGCATCATCTGTTCAAAAGCATGAAACTTGTCCAGGTAATTTTATTTGTTTTTGAAGAAAATCAGTTTTGTAACCTGCTGTTAATGGTGTGCTTTTCTTACCCAAACTTGTCAAATTTGCTGCCATATAGGACAAAATGGGGGGATTAGATCGCCCAAAAGACTATGTACTGAATACCGCAGCATTCTAGTTGAACGCAATTCCTTTACATCACCAGTAAAGGATCGTCTGTTGGCCTTAGGCAACGTGAAATCCAAGATGCTGCCACCTCCGTTGCAGTCTGCATTTGCCAGGTACATTTTCAGTTATTATGGGTAGAAATGGCAAGTTAGTATACCTTTTTAGTTGTCCCTGTACTTCTTAAGTTTACCTTTTCCGGATTTATGTCCACAGCCCAACACGGCCCAACCCAGGAGGTGGAGGAGAAACTTGTGCAGAAACTGGAATCAATATTTTCTTCACAAAGGTAGGTCAATGAGATCTTTGGATATACTACTAATTGTTTGGTTGGATGTACTATAAAACGTGGTATGGATTTCATTATTTTCGTCTGGCAAATGTTTTAATGGTCCTACTCACTATATGGTGGCTCTTCCCAGATTAATAAATTGGCTGCTGTCAGAATCAATGGAATGGTGGAAAGACTACAGCTTTCAGAGCAAATAAAGGAGAACGTATATTGTCTCTTCAAACATGTACTTGCTCAGCGGACTTCTCTTTTATTCAATCGACACATTGACCAGATCATTCTCTGTTGCTTCTATGGAGTGGCCAAGGTGAGTAGAGTGATTCAAAGGTCTTAACTTTATGTCATCTGGTTTATAATGGCTTCTCCTCCGCTTACACTTTTTCTATTAATCACCTTGTAGATATCCCAAATGAGCCTGACTTTTAGGGAAATTATATACAACTACCGGAAGCAACCACAGTGTAAACCATTAGTTTTCCGCAGCGTTTATGTGGATTCATTACAATGTCGCCGTCAAGGGGTATATACCCTCTTAACCTTATGCTGAACAAGTCTTTTTACTCTGTGGAGAATACTGAAATTTGTGACAATGACTTGAACAGAGAATAGGGCCAGATCATGTTGACATCATCACATTCTACAATGAAATATTTATTCCCGCTGTAAAGCCGTTGCTGGTGGAGCTAGGTCCTGTGAGAAACGACCTGGCTGTAGAAGCCAATAATAAGCCTGAAGGTAACTAAGAAATGCCAAATAGATACTTGTTAGACGTCAGCTTTGTTTTTAAATCCCCAAGTTAAGTAATCATCATATTTTGGATTCATAGGTCAATGTCCCGGATCACCAAAGGTGTCTGTGTTTCCAAGCGTTCCAGACATGTCCCCTAAAAAAGTATCTGCAGTGCACAATGTTTATGTTTCTCCTCTTCGGGGATCAAAGGTTAGTACTCAACTCTTTATCATTATATGACCAAGTCTTGAGGAGGAGGTTGGTGACAAGATTGTTTGGTTACCTCCCACGTGTTGTGTGTTTGCAGATGGATGCTCTTATTTCACACAGCTCGAAGAGTTACTATGCTTGTGTTGGAGAGAGCACACATGCTTACCAGAGCCCTTCAAAGGACCTATCTGCCATCAACAACCGCTTGAACAAGTAAGTAAAAACAAAAAACATTTCTCATCAGCTTCTTCCTTAAAACTAATCCACTAACCCAATTTCGTCTGGTGTCACAGCAGCAGCAGCAGCCGCAAGAGGACGCTAAACTTTGACGTAGAAGCAGGGCTGGTCAGCGATTCCATGGTAGCAAATAGCCTTAACCTCCAAAACCAAAATCAAAACCAAAATGGAAGCGATGCATCGTCCTCAGGTGCTGCGCCCCTTAAAACAGAGCCAACAGATTCATAGACTATCTTTCTCTATTTGCAACGCCAACTTCTCTTCAACTATAGCATCTGTAAATCCTATGTTGCAGAGTTTGCTTTTATGTTTAGCTTTCTAGTTTATAGTGATCACCTCAGGCTATGAGCGGATGGATC
>NC_025699.1:5246916-5286297 GCF_000633955.1 Camelina sativa | reverse complement strand
CCAACTTCTCTTCAACTATAGCATCTGTAAATCCTATGTTGCAGAGTTTGCTTTTATGTTTAGCTTTCTAGTTTATAGTGATCACCTCAGGCTATGAGCGGATGGATCTCTTTGTGGTTTCTTTTTCTTATCTATCTAAGTTAAGTCAGTCTTAATAAGCGTTAATAAATGTTTTCTTTTTTTCACTCTTTAATTTTAACTGTATCATTCTAACTAAATTTGTTTTCCACTATATATATAAATAGGCTTTTTAAATTATTTATTGGATACGGTTAATAACAAACAAATTACGTGATTAGCAATACGGAGTATACTAGAAATGTAAGGCCATCATTTGTAATAGAGTTTGGGCAGTGGACAGAAGTTTCTACTTTAATCCTTGGCCTTGTTTTCGGTCTAGTCTCCTCTGGTAAATGTTTGATTTTGTTATCAACTGCCACTGCTTACAAAGAGGCAAAAGCAATTCCTTAACTGTAAATATATTTAGAATTGTCTGTATTGAATAGGTGCCTGTCTTTCCTTCTCCATCTCTCTATAAATTTACGTCGCAAGACAACAATTTATGTCAGATTTCAGATGAACTTAATGCTCTAGCAAGCTCATCTTACTAAAACTTTCTAAATTTAGCAAATAATTTAACAATCTTGCAACTTATGAAAAGATCCTCGGCAAAATTGATGAAAAGATTCTTACAATGGCTACAATAACATTCATAGATTAAATATCTGAATTGGCCAACGACGCTTCTGACCCTTTGAGCTCAGCCCAGTAGCCTCTAAGGACACGTCAATGCTGCGATGCTCATACGATCGTGCAACACTCACACGCAGATGAATGCTTGAGGCAGGAAGCTCTTCGGTTCCAATGTCTCCTCTTCTGTCATCACCAGTCAGAAGTGAGGCTGGTGCCATTGTGATTGGTTCTTGAAAAGTTAAGACTGTCTGAGCCCAGTGTGTTGGGGGGGTGTAGGGTGATGTAGATAGTACAGTCGGGTTTTCCTTGCAGAACCTATTGGTGAAACCTGTGTCGAACCACAGCACAACACCATGGCACAACCTAGTTTTTGCTTCTGACTCAATGGGCTCCAGCGTTGCGGTTGCTGTGAAATCCACTTCATCCGGTTTCATGGTAGCCAGGTCAAATGTCTAGAAAAATAGAAATACAAGGAAATTAATTTCAAAGTTTTTTTTTTCTGGCAAAACCACAGAAGTTTGACCTTTCAAACCTGAAGAAGGGCGGGCTCTGTCACTAAATCACGCTCCTCTATAACGTCAACAATGGGAAGTCGAGCAGTATCTTCAAGAATTTCCTTACCAATTGAAGACATGTCAAAGCCATAAACATCTTCCCAGAAAGGAAGACTTGTGGCACCTTTTCCAAATCCCGCAACATACTAATCCAAGAAGAAAAAGAGATAAAACTCATCAAGACGATTTTCACGAGAAAGACAACATTTGAAGGGCAAAAGATAAGTTTTTACCATGGTGGCCGTGTCAGGGAGGATTGCACCTCCAGGTTTCAACCACCGATCTCTTGCATAGAGCACAGAACTGAGCATTGATTCATATAAAAGGCAGTATCCCATCCATTCGCTGACTAACACATCAACACTATGAGGTTCGATCTGTATCGACTTATCTAGCTCTTCAACCATTGAGTGTGCAACTTCAAGTACCCCATTATGCTCGTTGTCATTGAATACTTTGTTATCCTTCGCAATCTGGTTGCAAAAAATCGTCAACCAGGCAAAGAATAAATATATACGAGGGAAAAAGACAAATAATGAAAATCTTGTAGCAGGTAGAAAAAGGTAACCTTAGTTGCAACTTTGGCCATCTTCTCACTAGCTTCAACTGCAACTACCCTTGAAGCCCCAGCTTTAGCAGCAAAGAGACTGCAGAAAAAGGATAAATTGGTTATTACATGCACACTAAAAATAAGGAAGTACCAACAGTATGACTTAAATAATCAAAGAAGCCTTCAGAATATGAAACAAAAGAGATAAACAGTACCACCAGATAAGAAGACTATATAACAAGTTCAATCACATGATTTAGCCTTAAAAACAAGATGCAACTGCTGAAAATGAGGGATAAGTTTCCCTAAGAGTATGAGAAGAAACCTAAACGAGATATCCACTAGAGAGTGAGAAAGATAGCTACTAACTCACCTCAATATCCCAGTTCCACAACCAACATCCATTACAACAGAGCCACTCAAGAGAGTAGGATTCTTCATAAGTGCATCTCGGTATGCTTCTGTTCTAACCTGTTACAAACATCAGAAAAATTGAATAAAATCTGACAGCGGACAGACAGTGGTCATAATCTGCAAGTGCAAGTTACTTAATGTGAACATGATTCCAGAAAAGATTAGTGCATTACCTTATCACTAAGCATCTCCTTGTGAATGCCGAACGAACTATAAGATCCAAAATAGTTTTCATTCACCTTTCTAATGTTCCTATTAACTAGTCTTCCATCACAAACCTTTGGTTCTGCATCTTTCCCATTGACTATCAAATCACCCGCAGAACTTTGCTCCTTCATGCCATTACAGTTAGAGAGCAAATTCACATCCTTACTTCCATTTATATTGCTTTTATCACTGCTCGACATTGAGGTCTCCCCTAAAGCCTCAACATCAATGCTTAAATCCCCAAGCTTCTCCAAATCCTCCATCGCTTCGTCTCTGTCAAACGTGTCTTCTTCTTCTTCATCTTCCTCATCATCAGCAAATGAGTACAAAAGCGAATCATCCTGCAAAAAAGGCTTCAGATACTTCTCTTCATCCCAAGGAAACTTAACATCCTTGAAATCACCAGCTTCAATCCTCCAACTCAAACATTTGTACTCAGCCACCTGGTTGCATTAAAAAGGAATCAACTTTAAGAAAAATAACAAAACTTTAGAAAGCAAAAAAGAAGAAGCAAGAAGAAAAAACAACACAAACCTGTGAGCGGATGTAATTGATGAGCTTAAACGAAGAGTAGAAATCGAGCTTCAGTTCCTTTCTAACGCTACGAAAATCAAACCCGTGGCTCAGACGACAGTGTTCGAAGAGCGAATCACAGGAAGTGTAGTGAGAATCGCAAAACAAACACAGGAAATCAGATTCGGAGCCGTCGTCTTCCTCATCTCCTCCTCCCACTCCGACGCCATTATCGTCTGCTTTCCAATCTCCCCAGTCTCCGTCTTCCGAGAAGTTATCTTCTTCATCATCGCTGTAGTTGAGAATCTCGTCCTTCACCATTGTCGCCGACATGAAAAGTATAAATCAGTACGGCGCTAAGTTCTCAAGAGAGGTTTAAGAAGCGGAGACACCCCGGCGGGATTGTATGCAAATTACTTTCCTAACCTTTTTGGTTCAATCAAATCTGACTTAAATCCAGAGAGTAAACCGAAACTAACCGGAAATAATTACGACTTGTCGTCTCCCCACCTTAAGAGCCCATTAGCCCATTAGCAACTTAGTCTGAAACGATAGGCCTATAAGCCCAATAGTCACTTAGTTCGAAACGACGTCGTTAGATAACTGTGGAAGCAATCAGATAGTCTCCGATGGTTCCCATTCTCAAATCCGGTAACTGTGTTTTTTCTCAGGTAGACAAAATTCGCGATTCGATAAGATCAGAAAATGGCGGCACCTTTCACGTTGAGGAAGATTGGTGTACCACCGAACTCAGCTAACCTGACGGAAGCTCGTCGCCGTGTTTTCGATTTCTTTAGAGCTGCCTGTAGATCTATCCCCACAATCATGGACATTTACAATCTTCAAGATGTTGTCGCTCCTTCTCAGCTCCGATTTGCAATCTCTGCTCAGATTCGGAACAACGCTCACATCACCGACCCGAAGGTACCTCCCATAATTTCACTCTGATTAACCCACGAGGCCAGGGTCCTCTCTTCGATTGCCGGAGATGGGATCATTTAGTCTCCCCTAATTGGTCATGCGCCTTGGTAGGATTGGATTGGTTACCACATTGACCAAGCAATGAGCTTTTTTCTCATTTGTTAAAGCTGATTTAGAGTTTGTTTCTGCTTTGTGAAAAAGCTTACACCTTTAACCGTTTGGAATTTAGGGAAGTAGTTTATGCCAACAAAGCCTTGATTTATGGGTAGTCTAATCTTATGAACAATAAAAGTGTCTTGTGGATTGGGCGCTGGGTGTTGATTTCTTAAGAGTGAAAAGGTGGGAGCTTTACTTGTTATATTCTGCTTAAGCTTTGTTACCTTGTGGTTCCTTTGTGTCTGGCATCAAAGACTCTTCTTTGCATTTGTATTCTTTCATAGGCGAGTCTGTTGTCATCAATAGACTAAACCCGCTACTACATTATATACTTAATAGCGTAATATGACTAACAGGGTTGTTGGCTTTTGGTGTTAATATTTGCTTTGTGTGGTGATTTGTTTGTATTTTGAAATATCAATTGATAGCATCTTCTTGAGTATGATTGTAGTGATCTTGGGGGGTTTTTTTTTTTTTGGTTGGCTGTCTTTTAAGGTGATTTTAGAATGTAATCTAGTCCTGATTGAGGTGTTTCTTCTGCAGGTAATTGATCTTCTATTATTCAAAGGAATGGAAGAGCTGACTGACATTGTGGATCATGCAAAGCAGCGCCATCACATCATTGGTCAATATGTGGTAGGTGAAGGACTCGTGCAGAATACTGGAAACAAGGATCAAGGGAGAACTGATTTTCTCAAGAATTTCTACACCAGCAACTACTTTTGAACTGGTGATGTTTACTTTTCAAGTTTCACATAAGCTGTACTGGTTATGCTGCTTCAGTTCATGCTCAAGTTTTGCATAAGCCTTGCCAGTATTGTATTGTCGACTTTTGGAAGAAATCTTCTTCCCGAAAATAATTAGATCTTTTCATTTGTATGAGCATTTTCTCTGACTCAGGCTGGTTATACATAGTACTAGCCAAACCTCTGTGAAATTTTATCTGTGACAGTGTTTGATGGGCAAATCTTTATATGATTTCAAGATACACAATCTGCTCTCTTTTTTGAACTCTCTATATAAATTGAATTGGTCTGTTTGAGATTTGATCATACAATCGAAGTTCCTGAAAGGATCCCACCTTCTGTCATGTTCGTTACACTGATGACCTATCTGCTTTCAATATTCAAAGACCTATAAACATTCACTCTCTATAAACTACACAACCTGATGGCTAAAGATTACAACACACACCACACTCAAAGTCTTTCAAAATCTGCAGTCTTCTTTCCCAAAATATTGCTTTTGGTAAGAATCCTAGAAGGCCTTGCTTTGTGATCTCTTGGAAGGAGTATCCCTCCCTATTTGAGTCATAAGATTATGTATAGAGCTCAGAAGAGCTTTATTCTTGTGTATCACTCTCGTGGCCGGGCAAGCCACAAGGAACTAAGAGCACGTAGTCGAGATGAATAATCGTGTATGGCAAGAAGAGCACGAGCTGACTGACGCGTTGTTAACACTCTAAGCATCTGCTGCAGCGTTTGCAGCCTCAAGTTATCAGCCTGCCACCAAGAAATGCCCTATGAACTCCATTACAGACAGATTCCTATATATAAGATTTATTTCTTTGTAACATCGCAAGCTCGTTATATATCTCACGATAGTATCCACATCTCAAACGTACCTGGCGGATGAATCCTTCAAGGGTGCCTAACTGCCCCATTGCCATGGCCATCTGACCCATGTAGCTCGCAACATTATCAGATGAAGTGGAACCAAGAGTACCACTGGATAAAGTATCAGCTAGGGATTGCTGTAGACTCTCCATCCCTTGAGATAGGGCATCTTCCGCCTGCTGCGACGTCTGCTGCAAGCTATTCAAGCCCATTACCTGTCGTTCGGTCATGGGCTCTAGCTGATTCGCAAGAAGCTGTTGTGAAAACATACCGACTCATTTAAATTGGTCTGACCATCAAAATTTTCTCTGTGAACTTGTAAAGAGATTACCTTGAGAAGTTCGGATGAGCGGAACCCGCCAAGCCACAAGAAACATCTCTCAGCTGGTGTTTTCCACATTCCAGATAACAAATGGAACACATCATTCTTAGCTGCATTGCTCTTAATCCTGAAAAGCTCCTCATAGTGAGCCATCACTCCATCTACAATTGTCCGGAGCTCAGTATCACCTGCATGAGCATTCAGGGCAGATCTCAGCTCATTCATTTGCTTGTTCTTTTCTTCAAGCCACCGTGAATGTTCGGCATCAAATGCCAATGCCCCTGCAGAAAGACAAGTATACTAGATCAAGAACAAACCCACAATACTTACACCTTGCAGACCTCAGCCTACACCAGCGCGAACTATATGAACTTCAGTATTTATATCACCATTACTTTAATTTCTTATCCATATCATCACTCTAATAATTTATGCTGATTATTATAGATGACTTATGCTGATAACGAGTAGAGTATATATATGCACTTATCTTACCTATAAACAAACTAAAAGGATCAATCTGAAAAGTGAAAACTAACAGAGAAGAAACAACCTACCATTTCCACCAGTAGAATGAGCTTGGTCTCCTGAACTTGAGATGAAAACGCCCTAAAATTGAAAAGGAAAGAAAATTATATATATAGAATTTATGTATGCAGAAGGGACAGATATACAGTCATCACAACGAATCTGATAAGAACCAGAATAGAATTCTCTTTATACTTTCAGGATCCAATGAACAGACCAGAAGGACCTAAGGATTACTTTTAGAGCATTACCACCTTTAACCAACAAAACTATCTATGACCCATAATTCTGTTACCTCCTCTACTTTAGCTAATCCAAGACTCAACTAACTTGTTAATTAACTATTCGTTATAAGTTGAACTGGCATTAGGCCTTGGCTGAGGTCTCTTTTATCTTCTTTATAAAGAGTTACTTAATCAGAATCAAACAAAATAGGAAAGTAAAGTAAAACCTGCTGTCTTGCTCTTTGCAGCTCCTGCTCAAGTTGAGTCAGCTTTAATCGACTATTCTCCAGCTGCTGAACATACGCCTATGGAGGAAACAATAAATTTTTTAATGTAATGGCATATAGACATGCTTCTAGAGATGTTGCAAAGAAGTAAGAGGAATACATAAGAGATACCAAAACAAGAACAGATGCAAGATGTACCTTCTTTCTCAATCGGCTTTTTCTTGCTGCCTCCCGATTTTGAGCAAGCCTACGAAGGGTCTATGGATCAAAATAAAAGGGAAACAAAACAGATTACGAATATGCGCAATACAAACAGATACTTGTTCATCCACAGAGAAGAATTTATCACCTTTTGATCCAACTTATCCTTTGATCGGTCACTGGAATCAGACGCAGCAGCAAGCATCATTTGCCCTCTCTCAGACTGCAATTAACATCAGGAATTACTATGTCATTCAAATTTTGCCTCGTTGACGAACAAAAACAAATGATTTGTCCTGTGGATTTGGCTCTACCGGTAGATCGTCCCAAGTTTTACCAAGGGAACCCGGTGCAAGCCTCCCACGAGTGACATTTTCGAGAAAATACGATAATAAAACGAGTAGATGCAGATTACGAGCTAACCCCCTGATCTCTATGATCTGTATCGCCATCAGTTGAGACATCAGTCCTTGAACTAGTATCAGCCATATTACTTTCTATAGTATTTACTTGACTCAGAGACTATCCACTTGTGCTCCCTTTTGCTGTGGCAATTTATGTGATTTACCTCTAGTGTAAAGTTTTACACTAGAGGAAGCAAGGACTGCCAAGAGGAAATGAAGATGAAGGAAATTATCAGATACCAGGGTAAATAAACATTAAAACAGAAGAGAACTAAACACACCTTACGAAAACAACCAATACATATGGAAAAGGAACAACCAGTGAACCATTGACTGTGCTGAAACAGTTAAAGTACCATTTTTTTTGCTACCATAACTATATATAATCCACAAAAACTCGTTCGCAACGAAAAATCAATGCTCTTATAGACATAGCAAGCAAAGGTAACTGAAAGACATACGGAATCTTAAAGCAGGATACTCGAAGAGAAAATAAGAACCCTTGATGATCACAAAGATACTGATAACAAGAGAAGGAGCTTAAGGGCATCTGTATAGACAGAAAATCAAGGCTTGGCATCTAACAAGAAGCTCTTTCGCAACGAAAATTAATGCTCTAAATCCTACCCCAAAACCACCTTAGATGCCAAAGACGAAGAAGAAATCGAGATTGCAAGCCAAAGCTAACTGAATGTAAAAGATCACTTGAAAGGAGAAATAATACTATGTATATGTCAGGGATATAAAGGAAAAGAGATACAATTTTGTAGCAAACTTAATATACTGCTAGACGACTCCAGTTTACCAAAGCAACTGACTGAGGCACCGAGAAGAAAGCAAACCCAATATAATTCTATCCAACCAAACAAGTAGTTCCGAAAAGTCCAAAATTCCTCAAAGATTGATTAACTACGTTCAGACATACCTCTTAGCCAATAGATCGAAGTCAACACTAGTGGAATTCATGTAACTGCAGAGACAAAAAGCTGCCTCAGTTTGGAATTTAGGCACACTCACAAGAATCAATTGGCTGACTGAAATTGGCTTAAGTCACACTGCAGTAGCTCAACTAACTGAGTCTTTTTAGGAATTGGAGTCGTAACGAAGAGAACGGTTGAAGTACTAACATCGACTGAAACAATAATTACAGCGGATTCAAAATCTAACACAAGCGAGAAATAAGCTTATAGCAGCTCATCACTCAAATCAATAACTGACAACAGAGGATTCAAAATCTTTTCTCTTATCAGAATTCAACAGACACAGTGAAATTCAAAGCATACTAATATTTGAAATCCAATAATTTCCCAAGAGAATTAGATGGATTTTAGTAGCTGAAAACGTCAACAAACAAAAAAGTTTGATACTTTCAAAGCTTGTGAAAGTCAACTAGGTCTTAATTTCCAAGGCAAACACACAAAGTAAAAGAAAACAAAAAAAAAAAAAAAAAAAANAAGGTAAGCTTTCCAATCACAAAAGTAAAACAAAGAACAAAGGAAACTTCAGACAAAGAAAAATAAAAACAAACACCAAAGGATAAAGAAGAGTTGGAGAAAGCAAGAAGCTCACCAGAGAAATGAAATCTTCTGTCTGAGTAAATAAGGTTGTCCGAAATCGGATTGAAGGAAGCAAAGCAGAGAGAGACACGATCCCGTAGATTCAATCACCGAGACGTCGTTTTGTCTACAAAAAACCCACCATCCCCAAAAGAACATCGAACGGGAAATTGCAAACTTAACCCCCATACTATTCTTATTACCACCAATTAACTTATATATTCTTAAAATTACAAAGTATCTCCTACTGCAAGGTTTAGGTTTTTTTTAGATATGGCAATCGACCGGTTTATATGGTTAAACCGATACTCAACCGAAAAGATTCCATCTTTTTTAGGGTCAACGGCTCAACGGCGGCTCAACGGCTCAACGCCTCTGTTTTTGGAGTTAATTTACGAAGGTATATTGGTGTTGGAGAGGCAGATGAAGATGTTCTATTACTTCATCAAGTCTGAGACTGAGAGTAATCAACAAACTCATGCACATATGTTAACCTTACCAGTAAAAGTTTAAAAAGTAACCCCATAATATACTTTTCTCCTCGATCATCGGTATTTCAGGCAATGCTAATATCGTCGAAACAATAATTTTGTCTTTTACCGGTTTTCTCCCATGTTCAATAATCTGCAAAGCATTTAATTACACGCCATGTTGTCCCTTCCAAGTACATTCTCACGTGCCCAAATGTCTCAGGTTTAGACTTAAAGATAAACTGATTCTCAACAGAAAAGGTTCCAGCATTGTAAGGGTCAACGCCTCAACGGCCAAAAAAGAATGGCTTCAAGGATATTCAAGTTGCTGCTTCTCCAGCTTGCGTTTGTGTTGATTCAACATGCTGATTCTGGTTCTACCATCACATCTCTACCTGGTTTTGAAGGCCCTCTTCCCTTCGAGCTCGAAACCGGGTTCTGTTCCTCTGCATCCTCATCTTCTTATCACTCTTAATTATAACGTTGACTCTGTGTTCTGAGTTTTTTGGAGTTAAAATCATGAAGGTATATTGGTGTCGGAGAGGCAGATGAAGATCAACTGTTCTACTATTTCATCAAGTCTGAGAGTAATCCAGAACAAGATCCTCTTCTTGTATGGTTAACTGGAGGACCTGGCTGCTCTTCTTTCTCTGGTCTTGTTTATGAGAATGGTAACAAAATAAATTCTTAACTCATTCTCATGTCTCTCCGCAGACTATTCAGTGACTTGTTTGAATTGAAAAAAAAAACAAAAAAAACAAAACAGGTCCTCTTGCTTTCAAGGTTGAGACTTACAATGGAAGTGTTCCCACGTTGGTTTCTACTACATATTCATGGACTAAGGTAAAAATAAGTTGTCTTCCTGATTACAAACACAACTAATGAAACTATTCTTCATCTCTTTAAGCTGTGGAACCGATCTTTGATTCTTTTCAGGTTGCGAATATTATCTATTTAGATCAGCCTGTTTGTACTGGCTTTTCCTACTCAACAAATCCACTTGCTGATATACCAAGTGACACAGGATCAGCTAAGCGGGTCAACGAGTTTGTTCGTAAGGTAAAGTGAAAACTCAAAGCATCTACATTGACTTTTAAAGGCTTTTCTTTCTTTTTTTTAAACTGTTTTTGGTGATTTGTTGTGCAGTGGCTAGCTAAGCATCCTGAGTATTTCTCCAACCCTTTCTATGTCGCCGGAAATTCTTATTCCGGTAAGGTGATCCCTGCCATCGTTCAAGAAATCTCAAATGGTAATTTTGTTTCTTCTACCACCATTTCAATCCCTATGCAAGCCCTTTACTTTGACTCTATGTTCTTAATCAGTTTTTTTACCAATTTACCACAGGAAATTATATATGCTGCAAACCTCAAATAAATCTTCAGGTTCATTATTAGCTAATATGTTTGCTTCTTACGTTATATCCATATACCTTAAGAAGAGCATTCAGAACTGAAGAGGACTTTTGTTTGCCCCACCTTTCAACAGGGCTATGTGATCGGAAACCCGCTAACATCCTATGATCCTGATCGAGACGCTCGCATTCCATTTGCTCATGGAATGGGACTCATATCTGATGAACTCTTTGAGGTAGAGTTACATAAGCTATGATGATTTAGTATCTTGTTACCACAACAAAGCAGTTAACTAACCAGCTCAAATCTCATACTTTGTAGTCGATGAAGAGAAGCTGTGGAGGAAACTACTATAATGTAGATCCTCTGAACACAGAATGCTTGAAACTCATTGAAGATTATCACAAGGTACACAATCTGCAATTCAGTTGACGCAAACTGTAAAAAACAAAAATAACTAACTTAGAACGTGATGGCTGTTTACAGTGTGTTTCTGGAATATATGATGAACTCGTTGTAGCTCCAAAATGTGAGACAACATCTCCTGATTGTTATGTAAGCGAGCCAACTTGTATTTATGTTTATCTTCAGATCAATAGAAAACCACTTAACTATAACCATGACAGAAGAATATTGACTAGGTTGTTTAATTTTGCAGACGTATAGGTATATGCTATCCGAATATTGGGCTAATAACGAGAGCGTCCGCAGAGCACTCAAAGTTGTGAAGGTATATATACGACAAGTTTTTTGACAAGATCATTGGTTAAATCTGTTGATCAAACCCCTAAGATGCATGATTTTGATCTCAGGGGAGTAAAGGGAAATGGGAACGATGTGATTTTAGTGTGCGTTGTAATAAAGACATTAAAAGTAGCATACCATACCATATGAATAACAGCATCAAAGGCTATCGATCTCTCGTCATTAGGTACACGAATGTAACTACTTCTTTAGCAAGCAAGCTTGTACTTTTCATTAGTTACTTACTTGTATATATAAGTTTGTTTTCTGGCATGGTGTTTCTGTTGAATAGCGGTGATCACGATATGACAATCCCTTTCGTTGGAACACAAGCATGGATAGCATCTCTCAACTATTCCATTATTGAAAAATGGAGGCCATGGATGATACTCGATCAAGTCGCCGGGTATATATAAATACTATTTCTTTTTCTCTGTTTTTTTTGTGGTTTTTAACTTGCGTAAGCTGCTCGTCCGACGAGATCAACCTTTTTGTTATTTGCAGATACACCAAGACTTATGCCAATAAGATGACATTTGCCACCGTGAAAGCAAGTTCTTTTGTCCACATTTTTAATTTTCATAAAAATGCAACCTCAGGTTTTTAAACTGGTTAGTTGGTTTTGTTTATTATAGGGAGGCGGGCACACGTTCGAGTATAAACCAGAGGAAAATGCAATCCTGTTCAAGAGGTGGATAAGTGGCCAACCTCTTTAAACACACAAACCGTAATATTTGGAATGATCCTATTGATTTTCAAGCGGAAATTGTTTGGTTTGATTCGTTTTTTATCTGAAATAAATGTTACATGTTACACTATATATCAGAAGACAACAGAGAGATCCCAGATTTGAAAGTGATGCGAACGTGACTAGTGTACTTTGATTAAAGAATGCACCCTTTTGTCTCCACCTGCTAAAGAAGCTCATTTAAGACTCATCACATATACACAGATAACAGATTGTTAACCTTAACAATAGTTTAAACAAGTTGACCAAAATTGTTTTATCTTTTGATCTGTCTCTCCCTGTTACACGCGAATTTGTCCCTTCCACGTGCATTGTCACGTGCCCAACTTTTCATCTCAAAAACCTAGTTTTCTTCTATTCTTTAACCTGTTGCAGACGGAACAATAACAAAGACCAAAACAGATATTTGTTTGGGTCAACGTCTCTGTTTTCTTCGAGTATAAAGATGTTTTTGTCATAAAACTCAAAAACTAAAAAAAAAAAAAAAGGATGGGTTCCTGGATAAACAAGTTGCTGCTGCTGCTTCAACTGGTTCTTCTGTTGACTAAGCATGCTGATTCAAGTTCTATCGTCAGATATCTTCCTGGTTTTGATGGCCCTCTTCCCTTCGAGCTCGAAACTGGGTATGTTCCTCTTCATAATGTAGCTTTATAATCATTTATGTATGACTCTGTATTCTAAGTTTTGGAGTTAAATGATTAAGGTACATTGGTGTTGGAGAGGCAGAGGAAGATCAAATGTTCTACTACTTCATCAAATCTGAGAGAAATCCAGAACAAGACCCTCTTCTTCTCTGGTTAAGTGGAGGACCTGGTTGCTCTTCTTTCACTGGTCTTATTTATGAGAATGGTAATAAATCTGCAATTTAGCTCATTCTAATCTGTCTCTGCAGAATGATTCAGTGACTTGTTTGTATTGGAAAACAAAAATCAGGGCCCCTTGGTTTCAAGGTTGAGGCCTACAATGGAAGTGTCCCCACGTTGGTCTCTACTACATATTCATGGACAAAGGTTAGACACTAGTTGTATTCATGATTAATTATAAACTCAATGAAACTATTCTTCATCTCTTCAAGTTGTGGACCGATCTTTGATTCTTTTCAGGTTGCGAATATAATCTATTTGGATCAGCCAGTTGGGACTGGCTTCTCCTACTCAACAAATCCACTAGCTGATATACCAAGTGACACAAGATCAGCTAAGCGGGTCGATGAGTTTCTTCGTAAAGTAATGGGAAAAAATCAGATATCCACTAAAGTATTAATTTGTGTTTACTCTTTAGACATTTTTAGAGTTGGTTGTGCAGTGGCTAGCCAAGCATCCTGAGTATCTCACCAATCCTTTCTATGCCGGCGGAAATTCTTATTCTGGTAAGATGATTCCGGTCATCGTTCAAGAAATCTCAAATGGTAAGTTCTTATCACTTCAATCCTTATGCATGCAAGCCCTTTTCTTTTGACTCCAGTTTCTTGATCATTTATTTCATCAATTTATCACAGGAAATTGTATATGCTGCAAACCTCAAATAAGGCTTCAGGTTCATCAGTGTTTTCCAGTATTTCTATATACCTTATGGATCATTTTATGAATGAAGATTTTTTTGGTTTGCCCGTCCAACAACAGGGCTATGTGATCGGAAGCCCGGTAACAGACTCTGATCTTGATATAAACTCTCGCATTCAATTTGCTCATAGAATGACACTCATCTCTGATGAATTATATGAGGTACAGTTACATAATTTATCTATAGGATGCTTTCGTATTTTGCCACAATAATGAAGTAGCTAGTTAGCAAACTCTTACTTTGTAGTCTTTGAAGAGAAGCTGTAGAGGAAACTATGTTGTCGTAGATCCTCTTAACACAGAATGCTTGGAACACATTGAAGACTATGACAAGGTACACAATCTGGAATTTAGTTGGCGCAAATGGTGAAAAAATATAATCACTAACTTAGAATTTGTGGTTATTTACAGTGTGTTTCTGGAATATATGAAAACCTTATTCTAGCACCAAAATGTGACCTTACATCTCCTGATTGCCATGTAAGCTTCTTGGTATCTTTGGCCTAGCCACTAGTTAGAGAAGAATATTGACAAGGTTTTTTTGGCAGTCGTATCGTTCTATGTTATCTGAATACTGGGCCAATAACGAGACCGTACGCAGAGCACTTAATGTTGTGGAGGTATATCACTAGTTAAGATGACTGATCATTGATAAAATTATGATGACCAAACTCTATGAGGATTTTTAATTGCAGGGTACTACAGGTAAATGGGAACGATGTAAATGGAGTTTGCAAAACAATAAAGACATAAAAAGCAGCGTACCGTACCATAAGCAGAACAGCATTGAAGGCTATCGATCTCTCATCTTCAGGTCAGTATATAAAATTAACTACTTCTTTACTACTAGCTAGTAGCTTGTGCTTTCGTTATAGTTGTCTATAAGCTTTTTTTCTGGATTGCATGGTGTGTCTGGTGAATAGTGGAGATCACGACATGCTAACACCTTACGTTGGAACTCATGACTGGATAAAATCTCTCAACTATTCCATTATTGACAAATGGAGGCCATGGATGATACTCGATCAAGTTGCTGGGTAAGTATACAATATCAATTTTTCTTTCTTTCATTTGTATAAGCATGTTCGTCCCAACGTTTTTAATTTGCAGATACACAACGACGTATGCTAACAAGATGACATTTGCAACTGTGAAAGTAACTCTTACATCCACATTTTTTTGTTGACATATTAATGCAAATCTTTTTTATATCACGTTTTTAAAAATCGGTTTGTTTGGTCTGGTTTCTTAATTATATAGGGAGGCGGGCACACGTTAGACTATAAACCAGAGGAGAATTCAATCTTGTTCAAGAGGTGGATAAGTGGCCAACCTCTTTAAACACACACAAAATTTAACCTTGGAGTGTGATCTTGTCATGATGTTGGAACCGAAAGTGCTTGTTAAGTTGTTTTGATGATAATGTATATCATCTGAAAAGGTGTTGTTGAATTACTAGTTTGGTTTTCTACTAGTATTTTGAATGAAAGAATGCACCCTTTTTTTGTTTTCTAGTACCTGCTAAAGTATTATGCTCACTTGAGACTCATAAAGTCATGAAATTTTATAGAATCTTGAAATACCTTCACAACTGCTATAGTTCCTCAGACAAAATCTTGATATCGGTTGTTGTTGGTTCTCCCGTAATTAAAAGTTTAAAACATGTATGAGAGAGAGAGAGAACGAACACAATGGATGTGTCGCAAGGCTTCAACTTTTGTCTTCTTTTTAAGTCTATGTGATAGACCAAAAAGTAGAGGACACAAATTACGAAAACCTGGGTGATGGAATTGAGTCAGTGAGTGGAGTAAGGAGGCTCACCTGTAACGAAGTATTATTGTGCTTTGATTTGTATTTTGTTTAGTTTATTTACATCAGTTCGTTTTCGGATTAAGATCACTTTCTATTGTACTAAGAACCATCTTTGAGCTTTGAAGCAAGAAGCAAACATAGTTCTTGTTTTTCTCTTCGCAGGATACCCATTATTTGATGTAAGTTGGAGAGAATTAATGGTATCTATATTCTTCAGTTCTTCTTCTTAGACGACACAACATCCTTCCCAACCTCTGTAACAGCCTCTCAGCAACCAAAGAATTTAAGTATATGGATTGGTGACTTTAGCATCGACCACAACACATATCTTCTCCTGTAGCTGAAAACTCTTTGCGACATTTGATATGGTGGTGGTTTGTAAAGAATTTAACTTTGCGTTTGAGGCCAAATAAAGGGGAAAGTTACATGATTCCTCAAAACACTCAGAATTCTGATAAACATTGGATACAGTTCAACAATTACGGATATGACTTCCAGAAGAGCTGAAGTGATAAATTCATGATTCTGTCTTGATTATGAATGAAGAGATAAAAAAAATCTACACAAATTCTGCAAAAGTTACATTTTTTTGGTGTCCTACCGTTTTCTTTTCTTCCCCGAAGAGCTCTTCTCTGGTTGTGACTTTGCACGCACAGTACAACTCCATAGAGCTCGTTCGATATCTGAAGGCCCATCCCACTCTCCCTTCACCTTTAATTCCTACAACAATATATCCATCCAATAATCTGATTTTTAAGGCAACACAACTAGTCCAAATTTAAATCTGCTACCTCTTAACATTCCCGAAAATGTTAAAACGACTTCAATCAAAGCTACAATGTTTTCTACCACAAAATCAGATTGAAAGAAATGAAAGAGTAAGCAAGACTCTGTGGAAATTAAGTTTCAAGTGTCATCCTAGTTTGGACAGAGCTTTAGAACACATTATAATTAAGATCACTTGTACTCTAGAGAGACTTAACGAACTAACTAACCTTTGATTTATCATGTAGCTTGGTTACAAACAACAAGTATTGCTTCAAAGAGTAATCCTTTGAGCTACCAAGAGCCACCTCCATTGCCTTTCCTTCCACATTAGATAGTTCACCCAAAATTAAAACTTAGAAAAAAAACAGAGGAAAAGTGAAAAAGAATCCAAGGTTCTTGATTTCTCAGAGATTGAAAGAGAGATGTACCTCGTCGGACATAAATGGTGCAATGTCAGGGGCGTAAGCAGCAAGAACAGCGGAGGCGGTGGCCGGACCAACGCCCTTAAGCACCGTGAGCTCTTTCACAGCCTTGGAGATGTCAGGGAGCGATTTAAAAGCTTTCTCAGAAGCAGATTTCACCACTGAATCGTCCAGAGACGACACGAAATCCAACAGACGCGGCCTTTGGAAGGAAGGAAGATGAATTACCATCATCAAAAGGGTAAAACTCAATCTCGTAAAAGAAGAGAGAAAGAAAAAAAAAGTACCGCCATTTGCCGCGAGAGAGCTTCCATTTCATGAGTTGAGAAAGCTCGGAGGTGGTGAGGTAAGGGTTAGGGTCTCGGTCGTGAAGAAGACGAGGGAGTCCGTTGCGGTAGAATTTGTCGAGAGAGACGAGTTCTGGTTTGTTCAGTGACTCGATTCGGGACTCGTACGATGATAGAGCCTCTTTCCAAACTCCAACATCGGAATACTTGAAGTCTAGTTCTACTACTTCCATCGCGTCTCCAAGATATCTTTTTTTTAGTACAATGAACCCTAATTTGAGTATTGTTGCATCCTCTCTTTCATTCAACTGCCTGCATCAAACCAAAAAAAAACTCTTTTTTCGAAACGACAAAGCCACGTGGCAGATGGTGCACATAAAAAAAAAAAAACCTTTTAAGATGTACACACTTTTGTATTTATTGCTCATTCTAATATTTTAGACGAATAGATTTGGGTCGAGACGAACAATGTTCCTGTCTATGTTGTATGTTGCTTGCAATAGATTTTGTCATCTTTTTTTTCAGGTGCTTTTGTCTGATTTCCGACTTACAGGTAAAATGTACAATGTGTAAACAACAAAGAACTAGACTTTATCATTAGCAGTTTACTCTTGTAACTAATTTTGCATGCCCTCCATTAATTGTGTTGTGGTGGATTCTGGCAACTCCACGCGGCTCATTTTCTTCTTATGAGAGAATATGACTTTTGTCTCTCTATCGAAGTTTAGTTTATGAAGCCAACTTAACGGTACCAAACAAAAACATTTGGCATTAGTTTGACCTTTGCTTTCTTCTCAAGAAAAAATCATCTTTGCTTTCTTTTAAGCTTCAATTGTTAACATTTGACATTTATGGTGAAACAGTGGTGATCACGATATGTAATTAGTACCTTTCCTTGCAAATCAAGCATAGATCAGATCTCTCAACCATTCTATTATACAACTTTTCTTTTGTTTGTCTAATTTAATACGCATTTTCGTTTGTTAAGAATGTGCATTCTATTTCTACCACGGATATAAAAACTAAATGACACAACAACGACATTGACGCATTAATCCATGGTTCTCTTCTCTTTATGAGATTGACTTTCTTTTCTTCTTTTTGGTAGATAGATACGCAAACGCAAGGATATATGCGAATAAGATGACATTTGTCACTATCAAAGCGGGTATTTTACATACAGTATATGAAATGCTATTAATTAAGTACATAAATAGTAAGTAGTATATGTTTATTTCTTTGTTGTTTTTTATAGGATTTTTGGTTTATAGGGAGGCGGACACACGAGTGAGTAGTGAGTATAAACCAGTGGAGAGCTCGGTTATGCATTTTCAGGAGGTGGATAAGTGGTCAACCTCTATAACAAACCAATCACTGATTTTTCACCAAAATCAGTTTATGTGTATGATGACTTTAATTGAGCACAATTAATCAAAACTTGTTTTTTCTTCTTCTTTCTAATTGTCTTCCTATAACTGACAATCTCTGCTATGGTGATTAATTTGGATGTAATGTAACTTTCAATTGAGCCACACACAAAAAAAAAAAAAAAAAAAAAAANAAAAAAAACTTAATGAGATCGATAAACTCATAAATGGCTATCACACGATTCACACCCAAGTGATAAATCTGCTTGTGTTAATGTTTCGAATATTTCGTTCAAAAGTTTTCGAAAGTATATTATTTTATCTTTTCGTTTAAATTTATCACATAAACACAACGATTTTTTTTTTTTTTTTAAGATAACATTTACATTTAAAATTTGAAAAAACACTAAAAAAATTATGAAATAAATTAAATATAGGATAATTATATATAATAAATGATCTTTATTATACTTGATAGTATTTGAGAAAAATGATTTTGATATTTTCATTGGTTATATATTATGCGATATTCAAATTAGTAAAACTTTTTTGGACGTGATTACACAATTTCAGTTATCCGATAAACAAATATCATAATTTTTAGTTTTTTTTTTTCACCAGTGTTTTATATATCTTTATTTCATACAAAAGCCATTACAACGAGCAAGTTAGTGGAGTAGCCACTTGATTCAAAAGTAAAACGAACTATTACAGAAGAAGCTAAGAGCTGATCTTGATAATCGTTGTCTTCAATTGATCTTCAGTAAGGCTTGGCCAAGAGCTGTTAAACTAATGGGTGAATGATTCTAAAACAGAACCAAAAGGAGATATCCTAATCTGCTGTAGAATACGTATTCCACCATAACCTGTAATCATGTTACAGGAACCAAAAAGTCATGACAGAATTTGCAGAGTGAAACTACCTTTTCTTAGGAGGTTTATGGAACTCTCCTAATTCAGCACCCATACTCTTGTGTCTTTGATTCCCATAAGAAACCTTCGGATCAGGACGTGAACTTTTGCGCTTTGATGATTCACCAACCTCAAAACATCTTGGAGTCTTGGAATAGATTTCTTTTTCAGGCTTAAGGGCACTAGTAGAACCTGTTGAAGATTTCTGCTTGCCTAAGGCCGATTGAGGTATTGGAACAGCAAATTGTTGAAATCTTTCGATACCAGGATGAGGAAAGTAAGGGGATGCCGCTGCTATTTCCTCAGGGTTGAGCGGAGGGGATTCTAGCCTTGGAGGTTGAGAAAAGGGAGCTGGTAAGGAATCATCAGAGACGTGAGATTGAGAGTTTAGATCAGACCTTTTGATTTCATCATCCATCCCTCCATTAACAACTGGAGCTTCTTGAGGCGCAGGACTATTTCTTCTTGGAACAGTTGCAGACTGAGGGTAAGGGCAAATTTTTAGTTAAAAGAGATATTATTTATCATATACCATTATTTCTCGCCAAATAATACATCAAAAATATCATGTGAATTCATAAAGTAACATAATTTCGTAAAAATGTAAAGAAAATATATGTTATTCAAAAGTAAAAACTACATTCTCATTTACTAACCCTTACTAAGTTACTATAGTCATGCTCAAACATTAAAACATTATCCTTAAAAAGAACTTGGGAACCTGACGGCAAAAAAAACAAAAAAATAGTATAAATTAGGGATGTGAGTATTTTGTTTTTTTTTTAAACATTTATCTTGTGAGCGTTTTCAACTTTTGCTAACGTTTTTTTTAATTCCCATAGCCGACCGACACTCTATAAAAAATATGAAAATACTTTTGCCAACAAATAATAATATTTTAATGTATTTTTCTAAAACATTAAATAAAAATAATAATACCGTAGGGAAAAAAAAGAAGAAAAAAAAAAGTAAATTCTGTGCGGAGAAAGACATGACATTGGATTCTTCTTGTTAAGGTGGGCGATTTCAACATCCCTCTCCTCCTCCTCCGTCCTCGGCTTCTCTCACCATTTATTGTTTTTTTGTTACTACTACAAGGGGACTTCAGGACTTGCGTTTGATCGTCTTCTCTTTCTCGAAATCCCAAGATTTTTATTTATTTTTTTTTTTTTGCTGGGTTGTCTTTGTCCCTTTTAGCTGCTCTCTTCAAGCTGAAATTTTTTTGTGTTTTCTTTTTAGCTTTGTGGTTTCTTTGGGAGGTTTTTTAATTTTTTTGGTTGTTGAAGATTTCATGCAAATGGAGGCAAATGGAGATTGCGAAGAGGAACATAAGTTCACTCTCGACAACTATCATGTGGTGGAGCAGGTTAGGAGAGGCAAGTCTGCTTCCGATTTCGTGGTTCTTCATGAAATTGAAGACAAAATGTAAGATTCTTAACCGCAATTTCAAGTTGGTTATTAATTAGGGTTTAAGGAGACGACGATTTACTCTATGTAAGTATCTAGTACGGACGAAACAAAACCCTTTGCAAAGGTTTTGGGTTTTTTGGTCTTGTAATAATGAGTTTTGGTTGTGTAGATTACTTTCTACCTGAAAAATCCATTAAAGCAAAAGTTTTTTTTTCTTCCCTTTTGTTTGTTTGTATTCTGTTTTGATCCAAAAGCTGTTTGTGCTATATATGTTGGTTTTCATGTCTTTCTTTATGGTTCTTGGTATCGATTAGGTATGCAATGAAGAAGATCTGCCTTGCTAAACACACTGACAAGTTAAAGCAAACCGCTTTCCAAGAGGTAAAACTAACTATATATATATCAATGATCTTTAAATTCATAAGACAAATATTGGCACTTTATTTGCATTCAGGATTCTGAGTTTGTTCAACCACCCAATTGATTTATGGATTTGGCATTTAACTTTCCAGTTAGTGTATGTTATTCCATTAAATCTCAGGTCAATGTTTTATATTCATCAACTTCTCTTATTTGGGTTGCAGATGAAATTGCTCTCAAGTTTAAAGAATCCTTATATCGTGCAGTTTGAAGATTCTTGGATTGACAAGGTATAAGAAGTTGGACATCAATAAATGTTCTGTTTATGAACAAAGTTATAATGACTTTCATCAGTTTTTAACAGATTCTTTTAAAATTTTCACAGGACAATAACGCCTGCATTTTTACTGCTTACTGTGAGGGAGGGAACATGTGAGTTAAATTCCTTGGAATCTATATTTACCATTTATAATCTTTCTCTGTGGCGCTCAGCCTCCATGTTGTGGATTACTGAATCAGACAACTATTTTGTTTCCAAATCAGGGCTTATGCTATTAAGAATGCGAGAGGAAAGTTATTCCCAGAGGAAGTAATCTCTCTACTTCAGTTTATTCTTTTGTTCTCTACACAAACGATGTGCGGGTACTGTCTTTACTGACTCATAACGAATTTGCATGTGATTCTGCAGAGAATCTTTAAATGGTTGGCACAATTATTACTGGCTGTTAACTATTTGCACTCAAACCGTGTAGTTCACATGGATCTAACGGTATATGTCGATCATACTTCATTACTTTTGTTGGTGTGTGATTCCTTTCTGTATTATTTCGTGAAGAATGGCTCTTTGATTATTGATTATCTTTGCAGTGCTCAAATATCTTCCTACCGAAAGATGATCACATACAGCTTGGTATGATAAATGAGAAGCCTGAATTTACTCTTCATTCAGATCTATATATTTGTCTTTTAATGCTCTAGTTAGCTTTAATCTCTCTACTCATGGCGCAGGTAATTATGGTCTTGCGAAACTTATAAATCCAGAAAAGCCAGTTTCTATGGTGTGTTATCTGCAACTTTTTGTTTTCTATTTATAGTATCTCTCTACACCCATTTGTACATTTAGTTATCATTCAATTACTTCTATTTAGAATATCTCATCCATAGTACCTTTTCATAGGTTTCGGGTATTCCTAACAGCATGTGCCCTGAGGTATTAGAAGATCAACCCTATGGATACAAATCTGACATATGGTCGCTGGGTAAGTTAAGCTTTCAATATGTGAACTTCTTTAAGTCATTAAAAGGAATCACATTTATGCTGCTTTGTTCAGGTTGTTGTATGTATGAAATTACAGCACACCAGCCTGCGTTTAAAGCTCCGGTGGGCCTACCTTAAGCTTTCTTATCTCTAAATTGTTTTTGATTCAATGTTTTCATGACTTTTCTGAAACTAAGTTTGTGTGGAAAATATACAGGATCTGGCTGCACTTACCAACAAAATAAACAGATCCCTTATATCTCCTCTTCCGATTGTCTACTCCTCTACCTTGTAAGTTTCTTCTTCATTTAAGAAACATGATTCACTTCAATCCAATACAAACAGCATGAAAAGAGTCACAACTATTTCATATTACAGGAAACAAATGATAAAGCTTATGCTTAGGAAGAAACCAGAGTATCGGCCAACAGTAAGTTTATGCACATATATCATTCTTGACTGTGTGCAATATTGACTGCTTGGATAATATTTATGTACTAACTATCCTGCAGGCCTGTGAATTGTTAAGGAACCCATCTCTGCAACCGTACCTTCTTCAATGCCAAAACCTGTCGCCTATTTATCTTCCTGTTTTCCCGATAAAGTCAGTAAGCCCTAAAGATAAAGCAAGAAGAAACTCATTGCCTGGGAAGTTTGGGAAGGAAAGAGATTCGAGAGAGAAGAGTGAGGTTTCCCGCAGTCTGGAAAATCTATATCCGTTCTGGACGAATGCAGAGACTGGATCTAGCAGCTCATCACAACCAGCATCATCCACAAATGGTGCAGAAGATAAACTTGTTACAAAAAGAATCGATCCAAGCTGTGACACATTGAATATTTCTGAGTCTACTAGCCATAAGTCGGATGAGGGATTAGTTGTTCCTGAGATTGCAGTTTACTCTACAGAAAAGCAAACCGAAGAAAATGCTCTGCCAAAAGAAACTGAAAATATTTTCTCTGAGGAATCTCAGTTACGTGATGTGGATGTTGGGGTTGTGAGTGCTCAAGAAGTAATATGTTCCCCTCCAAGAGCCATTGAAGAACCTGAAACTCAGGAGGCAGTACCTGAACCAAAGGAACAGCAAACTGTGTCCATTTCTACTAGTATTGCTCATACATCTACTGAAGTTCCTATAGAAAAAGACTGTTTGTCTGGAAGCCTGAAGGACGATGGATCAAAGATGGTGAAACTAACAGCGAGTGAAATGTCATCAGTACTAAGTAAGCTCACAAAACTGGGTCCGCCGCAGAGTAAAGAAAGGGCAGATGCATTAGAGTGTTTGTTAGAGAAATGTGCAAGGCTTGTAAAGCAAGAGAAATATGAAGAACTTGCTGGTTTGCTTACACCATTTGGAGATGATGGTGTCTCGGCTAGGGACACTGCAATTTGGTTCGCAAAGACACTCTTGTCTTCTGACAAACTCAACCAAGCAACCTGATTGAGATTGAGTTTGAGAAATGTTGCCTTTTTGTTATTTGTCAAATATGTAAAAATGCCTTCTTTTTCATCAGTTTTCAATCTAGTTTGTGAACAATCAATTTATTTGTTGTCCTATGTAACATTTTATTCGAACTAAGTTCAAGAGTTGAATGTGAGCTAGTTTTCTCATACTATTACATATTTGCTCTCTTTAAGCTACTTTCATCTCCACTGGTATCGCTGTTTCCTCTTCCCTTCACGTTCCTGCGTTCACCGGAGTATCTACTCAAACGAATCAACCTCTTTCTGTTTCTCCTCTAGTACTTTGTTCAAGTGTTGCAGCTTCCTTTCTGCTTCCTCATTAAGTTTACGCAACATAATCATATTGCTCTTTTCCAAGTTAACCTTTCTCGTTTCCCGCTCCAGTTCCACAAAACGCTTTGTCAATCGCATACTCACCCATCGAAGCTCTCCTTCTTTCTGTTCAAGATCTTTGGTACAATCTCTCAGCTTCTTCTCCGCGGACTTGCTTTTCTTCAAGATCTCCTCGTACTTATCCTTTAGCTCCTCCGACATCTCCTCGTAGCTCTTCTCTTTGAAATGTACAACGGCGCGTTTCATCCCATGCTTCTGCAACGCATTCACTTGCTCTCTTGTCCACTTTAGTTCAATCTTACGATCATGGTTCAGTTTCTGAAGCTGTAAACGTTTCTTTTCCTCAGTTTCGATCTCTCTCTTTAGCCTATCCAGTTTCTTCTGGTTTTCGTCAACAAGTCTTCTGAATCCATCAGCTGATGCAATCTCCCGAGCACTTTTCACCAGAAGTTTTGCCTTTGACTTCAACACATGTGACCACTTCTCCAGATTTTCCTCCCTTGAGTCAATCTCTTGTGACCTCTTCACAAGATCCGATTCAATTGAATCAAAATGAGATTCAAGATCTCTCCATGATAGCGTGAAGGACAACAGATCAGAGGCTTGAGACTTGGCCTTGAGCAATGATTTACGAAGACGCTGTTTCTTCAACTTGGCGACTCTTAACTTATTCTTCGCTTCCATTTGCACACACTTTCTTCGACGCCAAGCTTTCTACTTCAAGAAATAAACAGAGAATGAGCCACAAGGAACCAAATAAATAAATAAATAAAACCTAAGAGACAACATGACAATCGTTCACATTGACGTACGTAAAAGTGGCAAGCGATTCATGAACTCGAAATAAGAGGTTGATTCGAACAAACAATAGACCAAGAAATCGAAGATAGAGTCATAGAGAAGAGAAATGCAGAAAGAAACCTTAGAAGTGCGAACTCTCTCTCTGCTTGACCCTCTTTTTTGGCTACTGAGCGATGAGTGAGGATGGATACAAACTTACGAATTCATTCTCAGCACCTATTTATACCCTTTTAATTTTTTTTTTGGTCAACTTCATAATTAGTAATTCAACATACCCTTTTTAAGGCTAATTCAACATTTTTTATGGTAATATATTTACCTTGGCATTACAAGGTCTTTTATAGTAAAGTCAACTTACTCGCGCGGTATATTATTAATGAATGCATTCCCTTAAAAAAATTTATGTAACTATAGTAATAACTTTATTATACACATTTCAAAATTATTGTTATGTTATGAACATATAAAAATGATATATGCATAGCATAAATATATAATAAAATTCAAGAGTTTCATCTATATATATATGGCATTGCCTCTGATGTATTAATCTCTAATCTTTAATTAGAACAAACATCATGTAAAATAGGTTTTTTTTTTTTTTGAAATAGAATTCAGCTTAGATTACAGAGCTGCCGAAAGCTCATTATTTGACAAAATAAGAAACACAGACGAGATCATGTAATATAGTTGAATAACAGAAATTACATGATACCATATAGTAACTTTCTGTTTCATGTTTACTAATGGTCTATCTAGCATTAATTAAGTGAGGTATGTATACGATGCATTCTGGTTTTTATTTGGTAAGTGAACAGCGCCTATTTGCTGGTTTACATGGCCTAATCGTTGTGAGTTAAAAGAAAGAAAGATGCACCCACTGACCCACGGCCAAGTATGGAAAGTGTAGCCTCCCTTGTATCTTGACATAATCTTTTGGCTTGGATTAAATAGTTTGACCTTAACGTATCTAGTAGCTAATTTTCAGTCTTTAATTAATTTAGAGTCTAGTAGTCTCCTGATCGATGTAGCCTTATTCCCAACCATTCTTCAATCCTCATTCTTGATACATGATTTCATGAATTCAATTATGAGACTAAACATTATATTGTGCAAAAAAAAAAAAATTGGTGAAACCATCCATGTCAAAAGATTTGTGAGGAATTTTCCTGTAATAGTACATTATATAAAGCTACATCATGAATCCCTAATTGGCTAATTCTAAGCAGGGATATAAAAACCTGTGTCACAATATTCTCAAACACACTCAGCAAATAAATGGGGAGTGGTTAAAGAAGAGCGCATAAATCAAAACAAATGAAGTAGATCATCGTCCTCCGTGAAGCTATAGACCGCCGAGAGAGTAAGCCTGCAAAGAACAAAAATTATGAACTCAGTGTAGGAACTTCATAGTAGAAGAACCAAACTGAGGGGAGAGTTAAATAGATATTGGAGAGCTAAAGTTGTAGTAGTGTTTTTTTACCTAAAGACAACCATGATGAAGAGAAAGATGTAGAAGCCGAGCTTGGTAAACCGGAGCTTCTTTTCAAAGCTAATAGTACGGAATACTTCAGTGACATCGATGAGATAACGCCGCTCATTGTATCTAAAAACAAAGGGAACCAGGTGGTTAATTAGTTTCCAGGCATGTAAAAAAATCAAGAAAGAGTCAATAGCAAATATGGATGGATAGAAAGAGAGAGAGAGAGAGATACTTACAACATAGCGTGATAGACTGTTACAGGGAGAGCGACGAGAAAAAAGACCCAATGCCATGTGAAAAGGAAGAGAAGGCAGAGTGACCCTTGGAGGATAAACTCAGGAATTACTAAGCGGTTGATGCGGGTACTTGTTTCAAAAGGGTTGAGGTAATCAGCTTCTAAATCCGTTAAACAGATAACCTACAAAAAAAAAAAAAGAACCACACTAATATCAGTTACAGAAATGGAAACTGAGACTAGTAAAAGGGGATCAGTTACATTATCAGAGGCAACTAGTTAGTTTTAAGTAAACACTATTGGTGGTAGTAGTAGTACTAGTATCTAATAATCTCATTGAATCTCATGTACTCAACTATCACACCGCAATCAAAACTAATGACTATAATAACTCGCAAAAAAAGAAGAGCTTTACACTAAATCTGTTACCATTGACGAAGTTATCATCTCACATTCTACTCTAGTCAGACTTTGCAGACAAAATCCAAATCAGAAATAAGAACAACTTTTTTGAGTTAGTAGCAAAAGAACGAACAATGAAACCTCCTCTCTGTACCCAAAAAGTTATAAATTGCGGGTACGAAATCAAAATTGTGCCATTCCTAATTTTGTTTTATTCTGATCGGGTTTAACTATGCCCAGCAAAAAGCTAAGTTGCTCGGGTTTTTTTTTTTTTTAAAGAACTAGAGAATTCCGACACTAAGGAAATCGCAGAGGACAGATCTCGAATTTAAGAATCTCAAACTAATTAATTGGAAAGTAAAGGAGGGGACAAAACAAAAGTAATAGATTTACCTGATAGAAGACGGAAGCGACGAGAGCCAAGCTGACGAAGAAGGAGATTATCCATAAAAGCAAATCCCAAGCCATCCTCCTATACTGTATTTGGTTTCCTTCCAAAGAATCTCACAGAGAGACCAGACTAAATTTTATTATCAGAGAGAGAGACAGAGACTAATAAATACTTAAACCCTTTTGGAAATCTGAACTCTTTTCTTCTGAATCCTACCTAAGTTTGTACTTTACTTGTGACTTTTGGGTTTCTTCTATTTGGAAATTTAGATTCTTCTTTCCTTTTGTTTTTAGGTTCTAAAACTTTCTTTTTAGCTAATATTTCCCTTCTTTTTCTTTTGTTATTTTCCTTCTTTTTAGGATATTTTGGTTGATTTGATAGATTTTTTAAATATATATATATTTAACCAATATATTTTTTTTTAATCTATCAAGTACAAATATATATTGATATTATAATATTACATTTCATCATTATCAACATTTTTAAAAAAAATTATACTAAGATATTTTCAATTTTCACGTTTTCATTCGGCTTGCAACTTATGTTTATATTACTATGCAATGTTACTTATCATATAATTAAATTTTTGTAAGAACGAAGACATGATATTTTGGGTAACATTAGCTTCTATTTAGTCTGAAATATCAGCTGTCTTAGTGTGAAAGAAGGAACTAGGAAGGCAGTATCACAATCAGCTTTTTAGTCTAAAAATCTGTGAAATTGAATATACTCATCTCTACCTATGATGAATGCAATGCAAAAGAGGAGACAGAGTAGAATTTACGATACAGATTCCACAAACACTGTTTACACAAGTATTTTTAACCTTAAGATCCAATTTCCGCTAATCTTGGTTTCCATCACAAACACAAAACCGAGAGAGGCTACAGATCACACAAACTACAACATAGTCTTTACTTTTTCCTTGACTTCTTCGATGATCTACGGCTTTCAACTTTTCTCTGTGCAGCTTCGAACTCTTCTTCGTTAGGCTCAGAGTCTGCACTACTGCTACCATACCTAGATACAAGTGACGAGAACATTGTATCGAACTTCTCTTTCCTCTCATCTCTTCTCTGGGATATCATAGCGTATAAATCTTTATCTGCACCCTTTGCTGGTCTGGAAAGTATGGAAATTTTAAAAAACAGGTTACAACAAAGTTAACTTCAGAGGGAAATTATTGGATTAAAGGTATACATAAGAGAAGCTTACTTCCGTCTCATCTTTTGGGGATTCGTTGGAGGTTCCATTTCTGAAATTTCCTTTGCCCATTTCTTGTAAGCTTTTGTTGGTTTCACTTCTCCTGGATAAAAGGAAACAATGGTTTCATAATGTGCAAACAAACCAGAACTTGAATGCGTTCTATACACAGAATTATGGCAAGAGAGAGAGACACAGAAGCCTACCCGCTGCAATGGCCTCATCAATCATATCTTTGAAACGGTGTGAATCAAGCTTGGTGTTTGAGCAAAGCATAGAGCAGAATAGTCTGCAAGAGATATAGTACCAATAACGTTTATATAAACTTTCAATTCACAAACTTAACATTAATGAAAACAAGGGGATGATAGTATATACCTGCTCATTTTACCCTTGAACTTCTTATACAGCTCAATCAAATCATTCTTCTCGGATTCAGAACCCCTGTAGTTGGCCTCAAACTCTTCAATATCTTCCTCGGTGACCTATATAACACAATTGTCACAAGAATTAGTATGTGAAAGAAACAGAACAAACACTTGTGTGCAAAGTCCAAAAAGGAACTAAGTATATATGGTGTTCATTACCTTCTTGTACATAGCCTTGAAAAAGTCCCTCAAGTTGTCAACCACGTCTCCCGAAAGATCCTAATAAGATCCAAAACCAGTTTGTAAGAAAACCTATCAGTATTCTTACTTAAAGATAAAAGCTTTCTTTAACCAAATTCATTAGAACAGAAGCTGGAGATAGTACTAGAGACTGATACATGTGCTAAGTAAAAGTATGTAACCAATCTACAAATTACCAAGCATGTTTTAAAAATTCTGAAACTAAAATCATGAAGATAACAAGAACCAGACTTACAGCATCATCAACTGAGCCAGTTTGATCATAGACTGCTCTTTTCTCTTCATCACCAAGAATGGATATCACCTTTTGCAGCTGCTGAAATTTCTCTTTAGCCTCCTGTATGAATCAAGAAATAAGAATTCATGTTTCCATGTAAGAGTGAATTAAGAAAGGTAAAGAAACCAAAAAAAAATCACTTAAGAATGAGAGATAAACCTCATCGTCCTTGTTTTTATCAGGATGAAGCCTCAATGCTAACTTATGGTATGCTTTCCTTATCTCCTGTGGAGATGCTGTTGCTTCCACACCAAGAACCTACAACGAACAAGGATTAGTTCGTTTCATTGATCTCTCTAATCATAGAATTAATCACCAACAAACCAAGGGGATTCTCAGACAACAATTGCAACAACAGCTATTGTACAAAATTAAAAACTATGGATCATAAACAAGTAAAGTTCGGGTTTTTACAATCCTAACAACCAACGAGACTATCATAAGAACATAATCCGAAGCTTAATTTGGAAAAAGCCCCAAATCCAGAAATGAAAACCCTAATAAATCCTAATCGCAGACAGAAATCGAAACAAAAGAGATAACCTCGTAAAGATTGTTCTCACTGGATCTTCCATCATTCTCCATTTCCAACGTCCTTGGGCGAGAAAGCACACACTCGCTAGAGAAGCGGTCAAGTTATTAAAAAAAAAAAAAAAAAAGCTTCTTTAGAAGGTTTATGGCGCCAATACCTTTTTGTGTTGCCGCCTCAACATTCTAAAACCTAATTTGGTGACTGAGCTTTAGGGGTATTAATTAGATAGTTAAACCGAATTTGATTTTTTTGGTTTTGAATTAGTTGGTTTTGATTGCGCCGGTTATGATTTTACCGTACCGTAGCTGCGAGTAAATAATATAAACGGCCAAGATGAAGGGTGAAGTTTGTGATCCATGGTCCCCGCATCGGCCGTTAATCCTCTCTTTTGCTTTCTCTGAATAATTTTTTTTCTCACCATTCATTGTGATCTGAGTGTCTTGTACCGTTCATGGTCGAATCCGAGACCCGTCGCGTTTTGATCTGTGTTTGAGAGGAGCCCTTTTCGTGTTTCGTGAATTCTTGAAATTTTTCTGATTGCCACCGTTTTGTTGTTGTTGTTTTTTTTGTTAATATATATAAGTATTTTAGATAAGAGGGGAAAGATATGTCTAATTTGTATGGAGATTATAACCAAAAGATCGATTACGTATTCAAAGTTGTGTTGATCGGTGATTCGGCGGTTGGCAAAACTCAGCTGCTTGCTAGGTTTGCTAGGAATGAGTTTAGCGTCGATTCTAAAGCCACCATCGGTGTTGAATTCCAGACTAAAACGCTCGTCATTGATAACAAAACCGTCAAAGCTCAGATTTGGGATACCGCTGGCCAAGAAAGGTTTTTTTTGCTTGCACTTCCTTTTTTACTTTTCTTGTTTTTGTTTTTGAAACCATCATCAAGAGTGGCATTGGCATGTATATAAAATGGTAAGACATTGATACAACCCAGTTTGGTTATTGTCGGAAACATTCACAACTCATCCCATTCAATCATTAGTTTTGTCAGATATGCATTATTCACATGTTAGGCAACAAACTAGACATATGTGAATCACAGGTTGGAATTGAATATCTTGAATTCTGTTTGTCTTCCGAGGTTCTAATGCAAATGATAATTATTAGTACTATGTTTTTAATATTGAAAATAACCAGTATGTTGCACAAATAAAGTGGCGACAGTATTTGGAGAAGCATGTGGGTTATTAAAATATATCCGAACCAAAGGTTGTTCTGTATGAACTTTACTAAAAACCAGATAGTTCCGCATTTGCTTTTGTTACTCTAGCTAGGAGCCTAGGAACATGAGCATCCACTTGTGTGAATCAATTTCTTCTGCATGGCCAAAAATTGGTAACATATATATACTATGTATTGGTCGATAATCACCATCACGTGTATACTAGAGACTGATCACTCTGTTTTAAGGCTCTCTCTTAGACATGTATGTACGTGAATCAAAACTTTGACTCTTGTTCTAATTGCAGATATCGGGCGGTGACAAGCGCATACTACCGTGGAGCAGTTGGAGCAATGTTGGTCTATGACATGACCAAACGTCAATCATTCGATCACATGGCGAAATGGCTGGAAGAATTAAGAGGACATGCGGACAAGAACATAGTGATAATGCTAATCGGAAACAAATGCGATCTCGGAAGCTTAAGAGCAGTGCCAACAGAAGACGCACAAGAGTTTGCACAAAGAGAAAACTTGTTCTTCATGGAAACCTCAGCTCTTGAAGCTACAAATGTCGAAACAGCGTTTTTGACAATCTTGACAGAGATATACCGTATAATAAGCAAGAAATCACTAACGGCTGATGATGATGACGCCGATGGTAATTCAAGTCTCTTGAAAGGAACTAGAATCATCATCCCTAGTGAGCAGGAGAGTGGGAAAAGAGGTGGATGTTGCGGCAAATCGTAATTCTTTTACTAGACGAAAAGAGAAACTACTGTATTTTTTTTGGTTCTTGTTGTTTTTTTTGGTTCCGTTTTATGATTCGTGTTAGGCCATTTGTTCTTTGAAACGAAACAATAAGCCAAAGGTTTACTAGAGAAACGTGTGCGGTGAAACCAAATTCCCCCTCATTGTCTTACATAGCAACATTTTTGCACACAGAAAAAAAATATATACAACAAACAACTCACAAATTTTGTTGTTGAATGTGTTATTATAAAAAAACACAGGACAACCAAGACTCCAACTCATACCAGTGGGCTTATATTTTATTATTATTATATCTTCAAAAGTGTCACTGGATAACGCTTCTGTTCTGTCCGAATTAAAAAAAAAAACCAAAAACCCAAACAATGGGGCCCACATAAATGCCAGCGTGGCATCTCATGAATATGTGTATCTCTCTTTCTTTCTTCTTCTGACCCAATCAGCCCACCGTTTCTCTCGCCCTATTTTTTCTTCAATCTTCACGCTTCTTCTTTTTAGATTTCTCCATCGATCTCCGAACAAAGCATTCACCTTTGCTTTTCAGATTTTTTAACCTTGACTTCCAAGTCAAACTCTCCGATTCGTTATTGAATACTTCCTTTCGTCTTTCTCACCAGATCTGAACCACCCTAATCCGATTTCTGACGAAAAATTCGTATTCCATTCACCGGCTTAGGTATTTTCTCCAAATTTAGGATTAAATTTGAACAATGGTGACGATCAGATTGGGAATGCTCCATTATGTAATTGATCATGTCTACGGAGCGTTTATGCACCGAACGAAGATTACCCCACCTTTCTTCTCTCGTGGATGGGGTAGTCATAATCTTGAATTGCTCGAGCGGATTGTGAAACAGCTCTTTCCTCTTGAGGTTCAAGGTCAGAATTGGCCACCGCCTTTGATTCGTCCCGTTTGGAGAACTGTTTGGGAGACCAAGACCGCTACTTTGAGAGAAGGTGTTTTCCAGACTCCGTGTTGCCGTGAGCTTACCGCTGCTTTGCCTCCTGAGTCTCGTACCGCTAGGGTTGCTTGGCTTGTCCCTAAAAACGTTCCTCCCCAAAAGATGGCCTGTGTGGTTCATCTTGCAGGTAGCATTGCAGATTTTGTGATCTTAATTTGTGCACAACCCTTCTAAGTTTTGCTTACTTGCATTGTTTGTAATGTGTTTGCATTGATGTAGGCACAGGTGATCATACATATGATCGAAGATTGCGTCTGGGTGGACCTTTGGTGAAACAAAACATTGCAACAATGGTGCTGGAAAGGTAATGAAAAGAGACTTTTTATTCCTTCTGGTGAAAAGCTTAAGAGCAAATCTTTTTGCTTTGACCGCTTTTGAAGCTTTTTTTTTGCATGTGTTTTTGATTAAACATAGATAATGCCCACTGCAGCCCTTTCTATGGCCGAAGGCGTCCGTTTCTACAACGTGGAGCGAGGCTTCTGTGTGTTAGTGATCTACTTTTACTAGGGAGGGCAACTATTGAAGAGTCCCGCAGTCTTATTCACTGGCTAGACAATGAGGAAGGCTTTGGAAAGATGGGTGTTTGTGGCCTTAGTATGGGTAAGTTACACCTATCTTCTTTTATGAACTGTTTTTGAGCTAATGCATTGGTTCTGAGATAAGTTTCTTGCAATAGTTGTGTTTTTTTTTTGATTTCGCTACGAAGTTAAAGAAAACTAAGGTGCTGCTAGTTATCCTTTGCTAAGAAGCATCAGCATAGTTTCCAACTCCTTATTAAGCTTCTCAAACGCATGTGCACCTTTAAATTTAGGTTGAAGTGTTGGGATTAGACTGATTTATTGTTGTGGGAGTCATATTCACAAACTGCATCCATTAAGGGATCTATGTGGCTGCAGCTCCATTCATTGTTTGAGTTGCTTTTTCTTTCACCTACAACTGATAACGTTTGATGAACATATTAGGAGGAGTACATGCTTCGATGGTTGGATCGCTTCATCCAACACCAGTTGCAACACTTCCATTCCTATCCCCACACTCTGCTGTTGTTGCATTCTGCGAGGGAATATTAAAGTATGGAACCGCTTGGGAGGCACTGAGGGAGGAACTTGCAGCAGAGAAGATCACAATGACTCTTGATGAAGTGAGAGAGCGGATGCGAAGTGTTCTCTCGCTCACAGATGTCACTCGCTTCCCTATCCCCAAAAACCCTGATGCTGTTATCTTTGTTGCTGCAACTGTAAGTAGGAAAACCATTATATAACTCGCGTAGTTCAACAGTTTTGGATACATTGATGGTTGCTGATTATAATGATTTGTATAGGATGATGGATACATACCGAAACACTCTGTGTTGGAGCTTCAAAAGGCGTGGCCTGGTTCAGAAGTGAGATGGGTTACAGGTGGACACGTGTCCTCCTTTCTGCTGCACAATGGTGAGTTTCGCAGAGCAATCGTGGACGGTCTTGATAGATTAGAGTGGAAGGAGTCATGGTGACTTAACAACATACATCACACAACTCCTTTGTAACACAAAAAGGGAGGGGTCATTATGTAAATGTCTAAATCTCCTCGTGTTTAAGAAAGTGGTGGGCTCTCCCCTCTTGAATATTCATTTGTCTTTGTATTGTTTGTGTCCCGACACATAGCAACAATTTTAGGGGTTTTCACTCGTTTACGATTCCCATTATTAACCACTTGGCTCTCTTTTAGCATGTGTTTAAACTTTAAACTAGTATAATTGTGTTTTCCAATCATTGTACTCTGGTTAACTTATATACACAATTTAAAAAACACATGCTAAAACATTTGTATACCTAACTATTTTACTTGCTGCGATTGGTGCAGTGGGCTATCGTACGGTCACATTATTAAATAGAGAATCAAAACAGTAGATATATTTACCACGCTTGTGAAGCTTTATTTCATGAAAAGGAATATTGTACGTCGGGAGTAGTGTAGTCGTGTAGAACTCTGACTCTGCAAAATTAGTAAACATTTACACAGCTCACAGCTGTGTTTCCATTGAAATCTCTGTTATATATCAGAACTTGCTCATTCATTGCTCAACATAACCACATCAATCCTTCACAATGAAGCTCCTCCTTCTTCATCTCTCAATCTTCTTGTCAATCCTTTTTATCTCTCTTCCATCTTCTTACAGCTGCACCCCAAATGACAAAAATGCCCTCCTTCAAATCAAGAAATCCCTTAACAACCCTCCCCTACTCTCCTCCTGGAACCCCCGAACCGACTGTTGTACCAGCTGGACCGGCGTGGAATGCACTGACCGCCACGTCACCGCTCTCACCATATCCTCCGGCGAAATCTCCGGCCAGATCCCGGCCCAGATCGGTGACCTCTCTGACCTCCGTACACTCGATTTCAGCTACCTGACCCACCTCACCGGAACCATCCCGCGCACTATCACCAAGCTCAAGAATCTTGACTTACTCCGGTTAAAACAAACCAATCTCTCCGGTCCGATTCCTGATTACATCAGCGAGCTCAAGACCGTCACGTTCTTGGACCTTTCCTTTAACCAGTTTACCGGTCCAATTCCCGGTTCGCTTTCTCAGATGCCAAAGCTACAGGCCATTCAAGTCAACGATAACAAGCTAACCGGTTCTATACCAAACTCTTTCGGTTCTTTTGTTGGCAACGTCCCTAATCTCTACTTGTTTAACAATAAGCTCTCAGGTAAACCATTATTTTCTATTTCGTTATTATACTTTTTGGTCAAATGCTTATTTATGTCGGAACTTAGAACTAGTAGCATCGTACTTTAAAATGTTTTCTAACTAATTTATAAATTAATAATATACACCATTACAGGAAAGGTACCAGAATCGTTGTCCAAATACGACTTCAATGCAGTGGATCTGTCGGGAAACGGTTTCATCGGAGATGGTTCGATGTTCTTCGGACGGAACAAAACAACAGTACGAGTGGATCTGTCAAGGAACCTGTTTCAGTTCGACCTCTCCAAGGTTAAGTTCGCTAGAAGCATAGTCTCGTTGGACCTGAGCCACAACCGAATCTTCGGGAAATTTCCTCGGGAGTTGAGTAAGCTACGTCTAGAAAATTTCAACGTGAGCTACAACCATCTATGCGGGAAAATCCCAAGTGGCGGTCTCCTTCAGACCTTTGAACCATCTGCCTTCGCTCACAACCTCTGTCTTTGTGGGACACCACTTAAGGCTTGTTAGATTTGGTTTTAATGTTGGCTCAACGAAAAATAATTATGTTTAATCTGTGACAAGTCTAATGATGTAAGAATGTTGTTGTTGAGATATTCAGAAGTTTAAGTTTAATCTCTATAACATTTATGCGGTTTTATCACATTTATGCCTCATAGTAAGCAAGTTATTCATATTTGAACATTACGAAGAGATAAGGGTTAGAATTGACTGGTGAAGTGACAAACGTACGGTCAAAATTATTGAAATATAGCGAATCAAACTAGTTCCCACATCTACGAACATTTTTAAAAATTCAAACTAATAACCATATATACATGTGTACCATGTGTAGCATATGAATTAAATCTATGCTAGGAAAAGAATATTGTACGTAAGGAGAAGTGTAGAACCCACACTGTACAAAAACAGTAACATTTACACAGCTGTGTTCCATTGATATATATTTGCTTATATATCATAACTTGTTTGGACCGACGTACTATTTCCCCCTCGGAACTATCGTATCTTGCCAGATTCCCATCGATCTTTGATCTCGTACCAGTTTCCTTTCGAACTTATAATCTCCGTTTATTTCCCCCGAATTCATACTTCTACGCCTATTTCCCCACCGAACTATGAAACCTCGCATAATTTCCCCATCGTGTTGGTTCTAATGGTTTACTGTTTTGTTTAACCAACTGCTGAACCGTAAAAACCAAATTAAATCAAATTAAACCATATTAAACCGGTTTACAACCCATTTACAACCCGATTAAACTATCTAAACCTAAAAAAAATCTAAAAAACACAAAATCCCCAAATCGATTTTGCCCCTTTCTCTCGGCGGTTGCGATGGCGATGGTCCCGGTAAATTCTGTTCCTAATCCGCCTCCTGGAGTAGATTTCGACACAGAAGCTGAGGATCGCGATGAGTTTCATATCAATAAGTTGGCGACAGATTTTACGGAAGCCGAGGAATCGATTCGTCATAACGTGTACCCAGAAAGCGAAGATGAGGATGAGGAACGTGTTCGTAGTGGTGGTGCGAGTAGGGGGACTCCCATAGTTCGTGGTGATGGTTCAATGTACAAAGGGCAAAGCTTCTACAATGGAATCGCTTTTAAGGAGTGTGTTCTTGACTACGCACTTGTATCCGGTTGTAACTTGAAGCAATACAGGTACGATAGAGATAGAATCGGTTTTAAGTGTGTTGGTGCTAAGGGGAAATGTATGTGGAAAGTTTATGCGGCATGTTTGCACAATGAGTCGATGTGGAGGATTACATTGTACACGAACAAGCATATTTGTGTACCTAATGGAGAGTGTGAAATGTTTAAGGTGCCAGTGATAGCTAGGTTGTTTCTAGATAAGATAAGAGAAGAACCGGAATATTACATGCCTTTGAAGATGGAGCAGACTATAATGGAGAAGTGGAAGATATCAGTTACTAGAGGTCAATGTCAAGCTGCTAGGAGAAAGGCATTGGCATGGATAGAGCTTGAATATGACACTCAATTTGAGCGACTCAGAGACTATGGAGCGGAGATATTGGAAGCAAATAAAGGTTCTGTTGTAGAGGTAGAGACGGTGAAGAACGAGGCTGGACAGGATGTGTTTAAGCGGTTCTATGTATGCTTTGATGCTCTTAGGAGAACATGGAAACAATCTTGCAGACCACTAATAGGAGTTGATGGTTGTTTCTTGAAAGAAAAGATCAAGGGGCAGTTGCTGGTTGCTTTAGGAAGGGATGCTGACAATGCTATCTACCCAATGGCTTGGTGTGTTGTTCAAGTTGAGAACACGGATAATTGGTCATGGTTTGTTAATAGGCTGAAGATCGACTTGGAGTTAGGTGATGGGGATGGTTACATTATGGTGTCTGATCGACAAAAGGTTAGAATGTGATTTGATATGTTTTATATTTTTGACAAAAGGTTACATTATGGTGTCTGATCATGTTTTCTTTGTTTCAGGATTTGATTAAAGCTGTTGAGTTAGAGTTACCAAAGATTGAGCATCGAAAATGTGTTAGGCACATTTATGGTAATCTAAAGAAGAGGCATCCGGATAAGAAGCGGCTGAAGAAACTCCTTTGGGATCTAGCTTGGTGCTACAATAGTAAAGACTATGAAGAGGCATTGGAGAGGATCCATGCATACGATAGTAAAGTTTTTGATGATGTTATGAAGACTAAACCAAAGACTTGGTGTAGGGCGTTCCACAAGCTTGGCAGCTACTGTGAGGATATGGAAAACAACTCTTTGGAGTCCTTCAATAGCACAATCAACAAGGCAAGAGAGAAGCCATTTGTGGCCATGTTGGAGGCTGTTCGAAGGCTTGCAATGGTTCGGATTGCTAAGCGGTCTGCACTTTCTCATTCGCACGAAGGTGAGTAACATTACACTTCTTTTATCTTTCATTTACTTTGTATTGAATTATAAAGTGTAATGTGTATTCATGTATTTGTCAGGGATATGCACTCCATATGTGAAACGCTTCTTGGCTGACGAGCATAAGGCAGCTTCTCTGTGCTTTGTACATCCCAGCACAAATGGAGCTTATGAAGTTTACCTGGGATATGACAAACACAGAGTCAATTTGAATGAAAGGACTTGTACCTGCATGAAGTTTCAGATATGTGGAATCTTCTCAAGGTTGTCTTACTCAAGATAAGTAATTGGTGGATGATGTAATGTGGAGGATTAGAACAAGGCAAAGTGTTTTTTTTTTTGGTATTAGGACCTGTTTCAGAACATATGTTGTTCTGCCTTAGTGTGGTCTTTTGAATCTTATTATTAAGCCTTGTATTTGGCCTTGATGTTCTACTCTTTTGAACAATTGTATGGTCTCTTTTGAACAATGAATTCTACTCTTGTGAACAAATTTGTATGGTCTCTTTTGAACAATAGAAGAGATGTCTATTGATATTTGATTTTGTCTCATAAAAAACAATTAGCTTAACATTGTCATCATATTAGCTTAACATTG
>NC_025699.1:5172370-5245105 GCF_000633955.1 Camelina sativa | reverse complement strand
AACAATTATCATCATATTAGCTTAACTAGACCGATCATGATCATACAACCAAATACCAAAACAATTATCATCCTATTCATCCTTGATTTGAATTCATCTTTAACATCTTCAATCCTCTCAAATATCTCTTTCTCAACCTCCATTACCATCTTCTTCTCAAGTTCCATTTGCAGCTCCATTTGCATCTTCTTCTCCTTCATTGTCTCTGATATGAACTCTTTCATTGTCTCCACCTCATCCAACAAAGCATCATCGACCCATTTGAAAACGTGACTATCATTCATAAGCTACACCATATACAATTGATTTGGTTATCATTTAGAACCGATCTAATAATAAGCTAGACCATAAACGTGATTGTCATTACCTTATTTCCAGCTGCATACACACACCGAAGGTATCGTCGATTTGGGTTATGGTCGGATTTGGAAGTTTTGGCCACAATTGCTTCTCCACACCAACATCTCTTAGGTACACCAACAACTCTTCCTCTTTCGCGAACATTTGTCGAACAGCTCGAAGATCCAGAAATATTGCTCATGATTTTGAGAGAAATAGAGAGAGATTTCTTATTCAATTTCGATTTTTAGGGTTCTTAGTTTCAATTTGGGGATTTTCGTTTTAAAATAGAAGAAGCAGAAGTCGGGTCGGGTTGTATATTTTACCCGGATTCTAAATTGGTTTCACACCGGTTTAACATGGGTTTCTATCGGGTTTTGTACCAAAACCGTGTAATTGTGGTTCGGTGGGGAAATAGGCGTAGAAGTATGAATTCGGGGGGAAATAAACGGAGATTATAAGTTCGAAGGGAAACTGGTACGAGATCAAAGATCGATGGGGATCTGGCAAGATACGATAGTTCCGAGGGGGAAATAGTACGTCGGTTTAAATGCTCAAAGTAACCACATATCAAATCATCATCACAATGAAGCTTCTCATTGTTCATCTCTCTATCTTCTTCTCCATCCTCTCCATCTCTCTCCCATCTTCTTACAGCTGCACCCCAAATGACAAAAACGCTCTACTTGAGATCAAGAAATCACTGAACAACCATCCTCTCCTCTCATCCTGGAATCCCCAAACCGATTGCTGTACCGGCTGGAGCGGCGTCGAATGCACTTACGGTCGTGTCACTTACCTCACCCTTTCATCCAAACAATTCTCCGGAAACATCCCACCAGCCATCACCAAGCTCAAGAGCCTTGACATCCTCTTCTTGAAGTACAGCAATTTCTCTGGTCCGATTCCTGATAACATCAGCGACCTCAAGAACCTCACCTACTTGGGCCTTTCCGAGAACCAATTGACCGGTCCAATTCCCGGTTCGCTTTCCCAGATGCCGAAGCTCGAAGCCATTCACGTCAACGATAATAAGCTAACCGGTTCTATACCAGACTCTTTCGGTTCTTTTGTTGGCAACGTCCCTGGACTCGAGTTGTCTAATAACAGGCTCTCAGGTAAATGTAAAACCATCATTTTTAATCTCTTTAATACATCTTTAAAGATGTTATATTGGAATTTAAAGATAATTTAATTATACTTTCCGGACTAAGTAACTAGATTAAGGTGAATTTATAGATCCCGGTTTATTACTGCAGGAAAAATACCGGAGTCGTTGTCAAAACACGACTTCAACTCAGTGTTTCTGTCGGGAAACAGTTTCGTAGGAGATGGTTCGATGTTCTTCGGACGGAACAAAACAACAGTACAAGTGGATCTGTCGAGAAACATGTTTCAGTTTGATCTCTCAAAGGTTAAGTTCGCTAAGAGCATACTTACGTTGGATCTGAGCCAAAACCGAATCTTTGGGAAGATCCTCAGCAGCTGACTAACCTACGTCTAGAGCGTTTCAACGTGAGCTACAATCGTCTCTGCGGTAAAATCCCACGTGGCGGATTCCTTCAGACCAGTGAACCATCTGCCTTCTCTCATAACCTCTGTCTCTGTGGGATTCCACTTATTAAGGCTTGTTGATTTGGTTTAACGGCGGGTGAAGTGTTTAATCTATGTTGTTCTGTGCTAATAATTTTGTGCTAATAATTATCACCGCCTACCAAGTTAATGTTAAGAAGTAAGAATGAATGTTGTTGAGATATTCAAAAAGTAATCTCTTAATATATATATGGTTCAACAACGTATATTGGTCGCTTACCACTGGTCTCAACTCTCAACGGCCAACAACAATGCAAAACGAACAAAACTGAAGACTTCAAGCAACCTAGTCTTTAGATACATATACTAGATAGATCATAGATGATAGATGTGTCATGTGTGTGTGGTGGGATTGTGTTTTGTGTTTATGTAGGAAGAAGAATAAGACTGGTAATAAACTTTTTTGTTGGACAGGGAAAAAAAATAATATAGACATATTAGGCTACATGGGCCGGGTCAGTATTCTTAGTGGGCCTATTATAGATTTAATACCAAAACGAATCGTTTTCTCTTTAAAACGACTGTTCGGCGATTCCGACGCCATCCCCAATCCGAGTCCCGGAGAAATCTCGACGTAGCTCTCTCCTCTGTTTGTGCCCTTTCCTCTTTCAAAAAGATCGTTTCTCTCGAGAGGGAAACAAAAAGTTTGTTTTTTTTTGTGTGTCAAATTCTTTCAATTTCCTCAATTCTTCGTTTCATCGAACGCACGTCGAACCCTTTAATCCTTTCATTGCTCTTTTCGCGGGTCAATTCGAGCTTTTTTAGGGTTCCGTATCTGAATCTGTCGACGAGATAAACCCTCGTGTGGGGTTTTCTTCAAAAAATCTGAAAACAGAGGTATGTATAACGTTTCTGCCCCTTGTGAATCTTGTTCGGAGCAATTAGGGATTTAGGCGTTCCATGTCGAACCTTGTGTTAGCTCATCTACTTATTGATATATATCTCCGTTCAGTGTCTTGTCTAAAAATTTCAACATCGTTGAGGCTAGTTTTAGGCTCGGAAGTTTTAGAGAGGGTTTAGGGAATGGTTAATCGAGGTTAGGATTTAGGGTTTCGAATAAAGTATTCAGCTTTCTTGATTTTATTGAATTAGGGGAAATTGTGTTTTATTGTTTTTACTGCTTCAATTAGCTGTGGCTGTCCTTAGTTTCTATAGAAATAAGTATGTATCTGTCTCAGCATCTTGGGGATGGTAATCTAGTTTGATTATGAGTCCTGCGAGCATTTTGATAAGTAGTGGCACCATTCTTTCAAACATCCTAGCTCTGTAAATTACTGATAGCAACTGTTTTCCACATGACAGTAAAGCTTTAAAAGGGATAGCTTTCGTTTGGATGGGAGTTCTTTGTAACTAAACTACATAGCGATATGGAGATACAAATTCATCAACTTGAGCAGGAAGCATATACAGCTGTTTTACGGGCATTTAAAGCGCAGTCTGATGCAATTTCTTGGGTACTACTCTCTTCCTCCTTTGCATTGATTCGTTTGTTATGTGTTCTGTCAGTCTCATGGCTAAATCTATCGATTCTGAAATTTAGGAAAAAGAAAGCTTGATAACTGAACTGCGTAAAGAACTGAGAGTATCTGATGACGAGCATCGAGAGCTTCTGAGTAGGGTCGATAAGGATGATACTATCCACAGGATAAGGTCAGATTGTTTATTTGCATTCTTGAACCAGCAAAAAACAAAACATTAATGTATTATCAATATTGTTGATTTAAATATATGTTTTATCATGGAATTGTACCAGAGATTGGAGACAGGGAGGCGGAAGCCAGAATCCTAGACATTCAACTATTCAGCCTTTTAATGTTCTTCCTAGTCCTACTTTCTCAGCTTCCCGAAAGAAACAGAAAACATTCCCATCTGTAAGACTTATGTTCTAGCAGTATTTGCCTTATTTATGGTTCTTTTGTGCTTTCTTCTGTTTATCTCGTTGTGTTGTTTTATATTATTTTATTGACCAATTATCTGTGTGATATGCATGCAGTATCATCCATCAATTGGTGCGGCTGGAAATAGGTCATTCAATAGTCGTGTGGTATCCGGTGGAGTATCAGGAAATGAATCTGCTGAAGCTCTGATCGGAAGAAAAGTGTGGACAAAGTGGCCTGAGGATAACCACTTCTATGAAGCGATTATAACACAGTATAACGCAGATGAGGTACTATTTTTTGGTCACAGAGTGTAGACTGCTAATTAATTGGGTAGATAGATTGGTTTGTTGTGGCTGCCGATTTTTGTAAAAGTCTGTGATTGTTTATGGGTTGTGCAATATATATTCACTTGTTTTATTTCTTAACAGGGTCGGCATGCTTTGGTGTATGATATACACGCAGTTAATGAAACATGGGAATGGGTTGATCTCAAGGAGGTAAGCGTTACATGAAGATTGTCTTAATAGATCTTTGCATGTGGCTACATCTGTTTTGGTAAACGATTTGGTGTCTGAACATGGTGATGATCTTGAAGATACCACCGGAAGATATAAGGTGGGATGGGGAGGATAGTGGAGTAGCTTTAAACATTGGACATGGAAGTGGATCATTCCGTGGTAACCGAAGAAGCCAAAGCCAAATCCATGTTGGTAGAGGGAGAGGACCGAGAATTCATCAACCAAGAAGAGAACTTGTACCACCACCAGCACAACAGAATGGTGGTGGTGGTCGGAGAACTTCCTCTGAAGATATTGAATTGTTCAACACGGACTCGCTTGTGAAGGAGGTAAGTTTGTTTTATCTGTTTTGTGTGCCCGTTACGCGCAGTGGCTGTTTCTAACATCAAAGTTTTGTTTTAGGTGGAGAGAGTTTTCGATACTACGCACCCTGATCCGCTCGAGCTCGATAAGGCCAAGAAAATGCTCAAGGTTTGAGATTAATACCTATTGTGAGTGGTATAATGTTGTGATCAGAGAATAATATGACAAGTTTGTGATGCAGGAACATGAACAGGCACTCATTGCTGCCATTGCAAGGCTTGCTGATACTTCTGATGGCGAAATTGGTAATCATAACAAAAGCATGCTACATTTCGTTTGCAACCTCAGAATAATAGTTTATTCACCATTAAATTCTTGTGGTCTGATGATAATAATATCAAGAATCATTACAACTTTAATTCTAGAAATAATAAGAGGGTTGGTTAATATAACACACACAAGCTTTAATAGTTTTGTGACATGTAAAAACATTAAAAGGGTTTAAATAAGGGTCTTCTTCTCAAACCTTGATTGTATGCATCTTCTGATTTGATCTGGTATACTGATTGTAAATGATCAGATGGAGACCCACCATATTCGCATGATCATCCAATGCAACATGGATGAGAGAAAAGCTGTCTGGCTGTTTTACTCAGGATATGGTGGTCATCAGGAGTTAAAGAAGAAACATTTGTGCTCGCTCAGTCAGCAGACGAAGAAATGCTGAAGAGGTTGCTTCGTAAGAAGATGGAAGGGAGACTTCTTCCTCTAAATTTGTTGTCAGTAAAATGTATGAAGGATTAAAATTGTTAGGGATTGGAGCGTAGGATTTTGGTTGTAAGCACAAGTATTTGTTTTAGAGAGTGTAACCTGTGACAGACTATGATTTGACCATGTAAATGTTCCTGAGTTTACCTCCCAAGAGATATAACTAGACCTGGCATGACAATGCATAACATAAGTTCTTTTGTGTATGTTATCAACAATGAAATTTGCCTTCAAATGCAGGTGAGATGAAATGATGAATGATGAAAGTAGCAGCAGCAGCCTTGACTCTTAACATTCATATTACAATGCACAATATCAAATGTGACCTGAGTTTCTCATGGAAGCAGAGCCTTAGTAGCTAAATTATCTAGTCAGATGATGCATTCATAGATCATAGCAGCAGGCTTTAAGATGAGAGAGCTAACACAGCAAAGACTTACCCAACCGTTGCTATTTGCAGCCGATTCAATTCATTTCCGATCTAGGATGGTTGATTTTACACTGAATCGAATCCCTGAGACTATGAGATTCTTCTACATCATCAGCTTGGTGCGATTTCGTCGTAATAATCCCTACGAGAAACGAACTAGGGGACCTTGAGATTTTGAAGGCATAATTTCATATCCTCTACTTGACAATGATACCTCAAAAACAGCAGCAATCGAAATCTAAAAGCTAATAGAGAGCAGAAAAATATGTAAAATCTAAACCAAAAAAGCGATAGAAACAAACAAACAAACAAAGATGATAGCTAGCTCACGAAAGGGGATTTTATAATAATACCTGGAGATCGGAGTTTCAATAGATTTTCATCAGAGAAAAACGCAGAATCGGGGAGAAGACCATGGAAAGCAGATGAACGGAAGGAAGATGATCGGAGATTGATGATGCGAATTTGCTATTAATTCGTACAAAGTCGAGAAAGGAAGAAGAAGAAGAAGAAGAAGAAAGAGGAAGAGAGAATTTGCTATTAATTCCCGTCAAAATAATAGAATAGAAGAAGCAACGTAGAGATTCCTTGACCTCTTTTGTTTCCCTTCCTTTTTTTCTCCACGCTAATTTTTATTTTATTTTTATTTTAAATCGTTTTTAGAAAACAAAATTAACTAATTTGATAATCTAACTTTTTTTTTATAAATCTTTAATATATGAAAATTATGTAGTACTATGACAATTAAAATATTCACCATGTTATTTTTTGTCTTTTGTACTTTACAAATTTTTTTTCCTTGACAAATCCGTCAAATTTTATTAAAAAAATTTATTTAAAAAATTTGGAAGGTTAGAAATATATTTTGTTATAGATTTGGCCTAATCCTCTATCGTTTGCCCTTCCCGACTCCTCTAAGTCATAAGCAAAAAAAGCTTCTTCTTCTTATTAGATGTCTTCCTCTATGTAAAAAAACGATGGTGCAGTATGATGATTTCAAGAACATTAAGGTTGTTCCCATCGGAAACGAGTTCGTTGATGTCACCTTGCTTCATGTTCATCGTCTGACTCCAAAAGTTCTACTTAAGGATTTCAACATCAACCATCACCGTCAATTCTACACACGCAAGGTTAAGAAGACAGAACTCACTTTTTGTGATAAGCTCTCGACCATCATAGACGAGTTTCCTACCTTCGATGAGATCAACCCTTTCTACATCGACCTTCTTCGTTCCAGTTTTGATAGAGATGAGTACGAGTTGTCTCTAGGTCAGGTTAATACTGCTAAACACATGATTACTAATATCTCTATTGATTACGTTACGCAGCTTGAGTTTGTTGAATCTTTGAAGCAGTGCAAAGCACTTAAAGCGAGTGCTGTTGGACAAATGTTTGATGTCATCAACGAAATCACTCCTGCTTTGGCTTATCTAGAGCAGATCAGACAACGCATGGCAAGGCTTCCTTCTATTGACTTAAGCACTCCTACTCTCTTGGTTTGTGGGTACCCTGACAATGTGGACAAGGCTTGTTTTATGAACGGAGTCATCATCAACAACACCGGAGCTAGTGATCATGATTACACCATTACAAAGTCAGTGAATGTTGTTGTTGGTCATACTGAATATAAGGATTTGACGTACCAAGTGATTGATGCACCTGGTTTTTTGAATACGCCTACGTTCGGAGACTCTACTGTTATCGCCACATTGGCTCGTCATCTTTCATCTGCTCTTGTTTTGTTCTTTATGGATGTTTCAGGTTCATGTGGTTACAGCATTCCACACCAGGCTGCTCTTTTACATAGCTTAAAGTCTCTGTTTCTGAATAAACCATTGGTAGTTGTCTGCGATGAGACTGATTTGATGCAAGTTTCTGAACAAGATTTGGAACTTATTGAAGAGATTACTAGTGGAATGGGAGATTATGAAGAAGAAGAAGTCGGTTTGAAGATTAGTAATCTGACGACGGAAGAGGGTGTGATGTTTGTGAAGAATGCTGCGTGCGAGATGCTGTTAGATGGAAAAGAAAGTTTGAGTTGCATAGCTCAGGACAAAGCTGAGGGTTTGAGGAACAAATACATATTGGCTAGTCAAGAAGGGAAAGACGACATTATTCACCAACCTCAAACTGATCTTGATGATGGTCATAATGTTTCTGATGACTTGTTGGTGGATTCAGATGTTTCGTCTAGGCTTGCGGAGTTGGAACCTGAAGAAGGAATCAAGAAGGCTCATGAAGATGAAAAAGATGATTTTGAGATGGCCAAGGAATATATTAGTGAAGAGCACAAGGACAAATACATCTTGGCTGGTCAAGAAAGCAAAGACGACATAATTCCTCAACCTCAAACTGATCTTGATAATGGTCATAATGTTTCTGACTCGTTGGAACCTGCGGAAGGAATCAAGAAGGCTCATGAGGATAAAAAAGATGATTTTGTGAAAGCCAAGGAACATTTTAAGGAAGAGCACAAGGACGTCCAACTTGTTGCCTATGGCAAGATTCAACCCTTATGGGTATTAGTAGTAGTTGTTTTTGCCTTTGGCAAGATTCAACCATTACGGGTATTAGTAGCCTTACTTTTTTTGGTTCTTGTAGGGAATACTTATGGAGTCATCATTCAAGAATGTCTCTCAGCTTTAAGCTTTTGAATTTCTCCTATTGGATTTTGTTTTATTTTTGTCTCTTCCATTACTTGCGGATTAAAAAAGAAAACCAATCAAACCATTAATCAAGTGCTTCCACAAATCCCAAATGTTTCATAAAGATCATCTTACCCTATGATTGATATATGAAATTGTATGGTGCACTTCTTTCTAAACTTAAAATTGGTAGCAGGCAAAATTCATTATACACTTGTCGAATGTGTCTTGTGGGCCGAATTTACTGGGCCGGTCGATACAAGGTTCATTTTGTTGATCAAATTAGGAAAACATGACGTCATGTTGTCAAAAATACTCCGGTTTAATTTAGGGACATTTCGGTTTGCATTTTATTTTATGCATTGGACCACTTCGGTTTAGTTTTCCAATAAAAAAAACCGGGAAGAGTTATTAAGAAAGGAAAAAAAAAAAAAAAAGTAAAATCTCATCTTTTCCTCTTTTCTCGACGACAACTACCTTAGGGTTAGGTTTATTAATTTTCTCGTTTATTCTCTCTCTCATACTTTTTTTTTTCCCTAATCCGATTTCGATTTGTCTTCTCCGATTCGCTCTTCTTTCTAGACTCAAGGGTTATCGATTTCTGCTTTGGATTCGGATCTGTTCTTTAAACATGGATGTTCGTAAGAGAGGACGGCCTGAAACTGGCTCATTCAACTCCAATGGCGGCGGATTCAAGAAGTCTAAGCAAGGTTAGTTCTTTTCACTTTTTTCTTACTTCCTTTTACTCTTTAACTACTTGAATTCTCTCTTTAGTTTTATACCCAATCTTTTTTTAGTACTTATTGGTTTACTGACTCTGATAAAAGTTCAAATTCGAGATCTTTAGTTCTTGATAAAAAAAGTAGGGTTTTTTAATACCTAGTTATGAGATTTACTAGGAGTCAAAAAAATTTCGTGCTTTTTCTGGTGATTTCGTGTTCTGCTTGATCACTTATCTGGTTAATTAGCGAGATTACTGCGAAAAGTTCTGGCCTTTTTAAAAAATATCTGAAGTAAATCTGAATCTTATCATGTATTCAATGTATCAGCTTTTACTAAAAGTCACTGTTTCCTGAATTTTTATTTTCTTTTTAGTTTAATCCCTCTTCATATATAATCCATGTCAAAGACTTGGGTTTGCTTGTTTGAATAAACCTTGTCCTGTGTCAAGTGTTTTTTGTGTCCAGTTTGGGTTAGTTAATCATGAAAACATTCTAAAAATTATACATCTTTTTGAATTTGAGGCCTTCATATAGATGAATGTTATATTGGATTCTAAAGCTATATATTGAACCTTCAGATAAGTTTTTAACTAAAGGAAAACACTTAATGTTTGGAACAGAGATGGAACCATATTCATCAACTGGTTTAGGAAGCAAATCGAAGCCATGCACAAAATTTTTCAGGTTATAATCCTTTTTACTTAATGAATCAATCTTCGAATTGTTATCTACCTGCTAGTCTGATCCCGAAATTAGCAAGTAATAACGTATGCTAATGAATTGGTTAGTTGTTATACAGGTACGTAAACAAGTTAAAAACAAGTTACTATATGAAAATGTCATGGCTACTACTACACACAGATAAGCGTATCTGGATTATATAATTTGAGCAACATTTAGTAGCTCAACTGGTGATTATAAGATATAAAATCAACCAATACTTGTCTTTTGTTTGAGCTGTGACTGTTGTTGAGAAAGGTGTTATGTTCTTATGTTTGGTGTTAGGGTATTAGTTATTTTGGGTTTATAATAATATAGTCATTTATGGTCAGGTAAGGTTCTTGCATGACTGTTGAACATGTCTATCATCGTTAAGCAAAGCTGGAATGATATTTTTAATCTTTCATAGCAATGAACATTGCTGTTAATATCTCGATCAATATGCCATTTCTTCTGTGTCTCAATGGTTTGTTCTTGTGCTATTGTATTCACATTGGTTAAATCTCTGATGTATTATGCTTCTATTGCAGCACTTCTGGCTGTCCTTTTGGAGAGAATTGCCATTTCTTGCATTATGTTCCCGGAGGATACAATGCTGTATCGCAGTTGACAAATATGGGACCACCCATGTCTCAAGCTCCCAGAAACATGGGTGGTGGAGGGCGATTCTCAGGGAGAGGAGATTCTGGGCCTGGCCATGTCTCTAGCTTTGGTGCCTCAGCAACAGCCAAAATCAGTGTTGATGCCTCTTTAGCCGGTGCAATCATTGGAAAAGGTGGAGTCAGTTCAAAGCAGATATGTCGTCAGACGGGGGCAAAGTTATCAATTCAAGATCATGAGAGAGATCCGAACCTGAAGAACATTGAGCTTGAAGGATCATTTGAGCAGATAAACGAAGCGAGTGCAATGGTAAGAGAGTTGATTGGGAGACTTAATTCAGCAGCTAAGAAACCACCTGGTGGTGGAGGTGGCGGTGGCGGCATGGGTTCAGAAGGGAAACCACATCCAGGGAGCAACTTCAAGACAAAGATCTGTGAGAGATTCTCTAAAGGAAGCTGTACATTTGGTGATAGATGTCACTTTGCTCACGGTGAAGCAGAGCTACGCAGGTCAGGGATCGCCTAGGGTGTTGCTTGCGTTAGAGAATTTGCTGGCAAAACAAGTCTCTTCTTTCGTGGTGGTGATATCTGATATCATCTTCACCTACTCTGTTTTTGTTGGTGATGAGAATACAATGTTAGTTTGATGATCATTGTAAGTTTTTTTTTTTTTATCTTTCTATTTGGTGTTTTTTAGAGATTAGTTTTGTTGGTTAAAATGATACGAGTTTGAATTGAGATGGGGGGAGGCTTGGAGAGAGTGATTGACAAGACTTAGAAACATTGGTTAGGATTGTATGACGCCTTTTTATTCATATTCTTGTTTTCTCTGTTATGTCATATGTGAGAGTCTTATATAAATTTCATATGGTTTTCTGAATATGTTGATTTTTTGGGTAATTAGTAGTTGCTTAATATGAAAACCATTTTGAACATCAATTAGCAACACTAATAAGAACAAAATTAACACTTGTTATAGTACAAAGTAGGTCGAGTAATAGAACGAAATAACACGGCACATGCTGTTTTTTTTTCTTTTGTCAACAGAACAAGTACACACAACACATGTATTCTTTTAAGTGCTTCTTGTTTAAGATGGTCTTAAAAATCCGGCACTGATAGAAACAGTAAAGTTGAAGAAAGAAAACAAAATAATGTTTGGTGATGAGACTTAAAAAATATGTTGAAATTAAGGAGTGTCGTTATAAGCGGTAATGCTTAGAAAAAAAAAAAGCAAATGACTTATTTAATCAAAATACACGTTACTATTTTAATTGCATAACTTGTCATCGCCTACTAGTTTTTTTCGTCCGCCACCTAATTTGATTATTATATAGGCCTAATTTAGTTAATATAGAAAATTGAGTACAACTGAAAGCATTAAAAAAGAAAGGAAAAAAAAAATCCGCACGAATCTACAAAAAGAGTACATCACGTTTGGGTATCCACGTGACCACCAGTCCACCACAAAGCTATGTCTGTAGATATTTTATGTTTTTTGTTTTTTAATGTAAAAATATTCACATGACAGAAGAAGCCAAACGTAAAAACTCTCTTTTTCCACTTTTAGCCCTTTTCCCGCCACCATTATTATTAGCTTACGACTTGTAACTTCTAATAAGTCGCCAAGGACGTTTCCTCATTTTTAAGACATCATATATTTTTAGAATTATATTTTCTTTTATATATATAATCGACTTTAAAATATTAACGAATTTTCATAGCCTCAAGAAGAAAAAGAAAAAAGAAGAATTTTTTAACCAAATTTATATCGTCTGCTAGCAAAGAAAGAAACAAAAAAAATTAAAATAGAGAAACATAAATATGAAAATGGTCCATCCAATTAAGTGGTGTTAGAGTAGTGTAAATAGGTTAAGTTAAAATGGTGAAAGATTTGCCATGTCTATATGTGTTGGTTGGTTCCCATCACTTACGATTCTTTTATTTTTTTTATTTTTTTATGATTCTCTATTTTAGTTGCTATAAACATCATTTTTTTTTTTGTCATCTGAAATAGTTGTTATAAACATCTTAAATAACAAATTTTTTTTTTAATCTAGTAGTCGACATAAATTTCAGAAATTAGTTAAAGTTTCAATAAAATTTTAATAGGTATAAATTTATATGTGGAGCTACTATAAAGTATTTTAGAACGTCATATTAAAAAAAATTAATTTTTACTGTATCTTGTTTTCACTAGATTTTGATTAACCCTGTAAATATGGTTAAGTTTGCTGTAAAAAGGAGATATTTTGTTAAATAAGGAGAAATAAAATAAAAAAAGGAGAGGAAAGAAAAGAGAGGGGGGGGGGCCCAGTATGTACAATGGAGAGAGAGAGAAAGAGAAAGGTGTCAGTGTCATTCATCACATCTCTCTTTACCTTCGACCCAAAGGGCTTTCCCATTTAAAGCCCCTTGTCTCTCCCCATTCGCATATCTGACCTGAAAGAGAGAGAGAGAGAAGGAGAAGCCACCACATACACCAATTCCTTAAACAACAAAAAAAGAGAGAGAGAGAGAGAGAGAGAGAGAGAGAGAGAGAGAGAGAGAGAGAGAGAGGTTCTTATCTGCGGAGGAGCTTCTTCCTCGTAGGGGGTTTCTTCTTCTTCATCGTTATTAACGAACCATCGTTGAGTCAAATCTCCCAACCCCCTACGTCAGCTCCAGGTCCGTCCTTTCTCATTTCATATTCCGATTCATTTACGTCTCGTCTGATCTGTTCTTTGTTTTTATTTTTTTTTTCTTTCTCCCGCACTATCTCATTTTCGATTCTTTTTTTTTTTAGAACCGATTTGATGATATAGATCTGGCTTATATGTCTTGCATTCAACCTTAGATCTGGTCTCGATGCTCTGTTTTTTCTTTAGTTGAGAAATCTGATGTTGTTGTTACAATGAGTTCTTATTCATAATAATGATTACTAGTGCCTTGGGTCATCCATGAAAACGATATGTTGTTATACTATGATTTTTTATTTGTCAAAAATGAAGTGCTGCTTTGACCCATTCTCTTTAGATATTTTTTTTATTATTTTTGTTGGGTTGGTAGAATAGTGAGAATCACCATAAAATTCTCTTATCAGTTTCACGTCCTGTTTTTTTTTCAAAAAGATCCGTAATATATTCAGTTTTTTTTTATTTGTGTGTAAAATTTGCTTTGTATTGCCGTGTTAAATCTCTTATGGATTTGACCTATGCCTACCGGGTCTTATGGATTGATGATATAACTTTTTAAACAGACAAAATAAGTTTCACTGAATGATTCTCATAAACTATACAATAAAGTTGGAATTAGGGTAATTCAGGATCAGATGCGTAGATTCAGATGCAAATAATGAGTTGCATGACATTTTATTATTATAGATCCGTAACCGTAAAGACATATTATGTTCTGTTTTAAATATCTGATATATGATGTCGGCAAATTTCGGTGGTTTATACATCACTTAAAAACTGTTTCCTTTGGACTTGTTTGCCAACTTGGTGCTATTCAGGAGGATTTCTGATTTTGATTGATCCATTTACTTTCTCTATTGTTTTTTTTTCTGGGGGTCTACTTGTTGGTATTCATAAAAGAATTTTTGATCTTGATTGAATTTAATTACAAGAAACTGCTGATGATAACCACAATAAAGAGATTGTGACCTGTCGTATTGAAATCTTATTAGTAGTAGTAGTCGTGTTCTCAACGTCAATGGGTTTTTCTTTCTTTGGTTTCTTACTTTACGCCGCTTCTCTGCTCTTTTTATTCCTTTTGGTCCACGCTCTCTCCTTTTGTGGCAATCCCTTTCACAACCTCATCTCTGAATAACAATAATAATTACTAGTTTGTTGATTTCATCATTACCACTCGTTTTCTAGTGCATGCAAAATTTGTCAATTAGTGATTAACAAAAGATTCTTTTCTTGAGTTTCAGCTTTTTGATTTTTCTTTGCTCTATGTTTCTTTTGCAGAATCATGGGTGCAGGTGGAAGAATGCCAGTTCCTTCTTCTTCTTCTTCCAAGAAATCTGAAACCGATGCCATAAAGCGTGTGCCCTGCGAGAAACCGCCGTTCACGCTTGGAGAACTGAAGAAAGCAATCCCCCCGCAGTGTTTCAAACGCTCTATCCCTCGCTCTTTCTCCTACCTTATCACTGACATCATTGTTGCCTCCTGCTTCTACTACGTCGCCACCAATTACTTCTCTCTCCTCCCTCAGCCTCTCTCTTACTTGGCTTGGCCTCTCTACTGGGCCTGTCAAGGCTGTGTCCTAACCGGTGTCTGGGTCATAGCTCACGAATGCGGTCACCACGCATTCAGCGACTACCAATGGCTTGATGACACAGTTGGTCTTATCTTCCATTCCTTCCTTCTCGTCCCTTACTTCTCCTGGAAGTACAGTCATCGTCGTCACCATTCCAACACAGGATCTCTCGAAAGAGATGAAGTATTTGTCCCAAAGCAGAAATCAGCTATCAAGTGGTATGGCAAATACCTCAACAACCCTCCTGGACGCATCATGATGTTAACCGTCCAGTTTGTCCTCGGGTGGCCCTTGTACTTGGCCTTTAACGTCTCGGGCAGACCATACGATGGGTTCGCTTGCCATTTCTTCCCCAACGCTCCCATCTACAACGACCGCGAACGCCTCCAGATATATCTCTCTGATGCCGGTATCCTAGCAGTCTGTTTTGGGCTTTACCGTTACGTTGCTGCACAAGGAATGGCCTCGATGATCTGCCTCTACGGAGTACCGCTTCTGATAGTGAACGCGTTCCTCGTCTTGATCACTTACTTGCAGCACACTCATCCTGCGTTGCCTCACTACGATTCATCCGAGTGGGATTGGCTTAGGGGAGCTTTGGCTACCGTAGACAGAGACTATGGAATCTTGAACAAGGTGTTCCACAACATCACGGACACACATGTGGCTCATCATCTGTTCTCGACAATGCCACATTATAATGCGATGGAAGCTACAAAGGCGATAAAGCCAATACTCGGTGACTACTACCAGTTCGACGGAACACCGTGGTATGTGGCGATGTATAGGGAGGCAAAGGAGTGTATCTATGTAGAACCGGACAGAGAAGGTGACAAGAAAGGTGTGTACTGGTACAACAATAAGTTATGAGGATGATGATGGTGAAAGAACACTGAAGAAATTGTCGAACTTTCTCTAGTCTGGTTCTCTTTTGTTTAAGAAGTTATGTTTTGTTTCAATAATTTCAATGTCCATTTTGTTGTGTTATGACATTTTGGCAAATTATGTGATGTGGGAAGTTAGTGTTTAAATGTTTTGTGTCTGTATTGTTCTTCTCATCGCTGTTTTGCTGGGATCGTAGAAATGTGACCTTCGGACAGTAAAACTCTACTAAAACTATCTTCCTTTCGGTATCTTCAAAAGTGTTAACTTAACTATGATGCACGTAGTGAATCCTGACTTAAATAATCGACTTCTGTTTAAGACCTATCAACTGTAAGAGGGTTACACGAATGTTTCTTTAACAAAATAAACATAACAATTGCTCTCTCTAAATTAGGTTCGATGTTTTTGTCTGTTTGTTTGATGCATGGTAGTCGGAGTAGCTGTCATGTTCAAGTTCAATCTTCAGTTTAGAACTTGTTTCCATTGTTTTATGACTAGCACTGAATTCCATTGTACTCTCTGTCTGTGATACTGAAGCCAAGCGTGACAAATGTTGAACATGCCATGTCGATGTATTAAAGGGGATTGAGTTAATAGTGCTGTTTTGGCTGGCAGGTCACAATCACAATTCTTTCACACTCCAATCATGTGGTTAGGCTTACGATTCCTTTTTTTTAGAATTAGCTTTTGGTAAAGAACTGAGACCTCTGGCCTTTACATATGAAATATGAAACCCCTTTAATTAAAATTATATAGCACGCCAAATCCATTACCTCTGGTTTCATCTTTGAGAGGGAACATTAAGAGTAAAAGAAAGAGAAATAAATAAAAAATAATTTTTTCCATTACAGAATCACCAAAAGAGAAGGACAACAAGAAAGAAATGAGGTGAAGAAACATAGAAAACAAAAGAATGTTCTGTAACCAAGTCGATCGATGAACAAAAGGCTTTACCAATACGGAAACAATCTTTCATCCCTTCGATTTGAGCATAAACTTAGAAGCATTTCCTGTGGACTATGGATGGCCCTGACTCATCATACTCACCCTTTGATATCCACATCTGTAAAGCAACAACATTGTGTATGATTAACAAATTTCAAATGGGTAACAAAGTAAGTAAAAAAGCACAAAAACTCATAGAGAATAAAGAATGAAGATATTACCTGTTGGAAGGTACTGAGGGAAGCTAAAATGGAGCCTCCAATCCAGACACTGTACTTCCTCTCAGGTGGTGCAACCACCTTAATCTTCATGCTGCTTGGAGCCAAAGCAGTGATCTCTTTGCTCATTCTATCAGCAATTCCAGGGAACATGGTGGTTCCACCACTGAGCACAATGTTTCCATACAGATCCTTCCTGATATCAACATCACACTTCATGATGGAATTGTAAGTGGTCTCGTGAATACCAGCAGCTTCCATTCCCACCAAAGATGGTTGGAACAGAACCTCAGGGCAACGGAATCTCTCTCCTCCGATTGTGATCACCTGTCCATCAGGCAACTCATAACTCTTCTCAACGGATGAGCTTGTGTTTGCCGTCTCCATCTCTTGCTCGTAGTCAAGAGCTATGTAAGCGAGTTTCTCTTTCACGTCCCTTACAATTTCACGCTCTGCTGAGGTAGTGAATGAGTAACCACGCTCGGTTAAGATCTTCATGAGGTAATCAGTGAGGTCACGGCCTGCAAGGTCCAGACGCAGAATGGCGTGTGGAAGAGCATATCCTTCATAAATTGGAACAGTGTGACTCACACCATCTCCAGAGTCCAACACAATACCTGGAAACATACAAGACAAGTAAACATATGATACGATCAAGAAAAGGGTATTACCCAAAACGTTCAATGCATATATATAGTCAAGTGATTAAAACAATGGTGTTGATTGAAGATCTTCTTACCAGTAGTACGACCACTAGCGTAAAGGGAGAGAACAGCTTGGATAGCGACATACATAGCGGGTGTGTTGAAGGTTTCAAACATAATCTGAGTCATTTTCTCACGATTAGCCTTGGGGTTGAGAGGAGCCTCTGTAAGAAGAACAGGGTGCTCTTCTGGTGCAACACGAAGCTCATTGTAGAAAGTGTGATGCCAAATCTTCTCCATGTCATCCCAGTTGCTAACAATACCATGCTCAATAGGATATTTCAACGTCAAAATACCTCTCTTTGACTGAGCCTCGTCACCAACGTAAGCATCTTTTTGTCCCATACCAACCATCACACCAGTGTGGCGAGGACGACCAACAATACTGGGGAATACAGCTCTTGGTGCATCATCTCCAGCAAATCCAGCCTAAGGAATTGGCAAATAATAAAGGACGACTCTTATAAACAAGAAACAGCAGCATTGTATCAAAAAGATTTCAGATTTACATCGTAACAAAAAATTTGTAGGTAAGTTATTTACCTTAACCATTCCGGTTCCATTGTCACAGACAAGAGGCTGAATGTCTTCACCATCTGCCATTTTCTATTTCCTGTAAATTGATTCTCAATAATATTAGCATCATAATTGAACGTCAAATGAGCCCTTTATTTGAAACATGCCAAACAAACAGAGGAATCTTAAGATCTCAAAAGAAAAAGTGTTACAATAAACGTAAGGGATATATACTAATGTAAGTGTTACAATAATAAAGAAAAGCTCCATAAACGTAAGGAACATATACTAAGGAAGGAACGGGATTGATATGATGAAACCTAGGACGTTAAAATCGATGATGAACATTATGGGAATGTTGTACCTTTGGTTTGAGGGATCTCTGAGAGGAAACCTGGAGGAGGGGTGTGTCGTGTGTGTTGTTTTGTTTGAGAGAGAGAGAAAAAGAAAAAACAAAAGAGAAACGGAGCGAATGAAGGGGAAAAATGTGAGCCTGAGAATTGAAGTTTAAAAAGGAAGAAAGGCCACTCCCCATAATATGATGAAGAAAGATCTCAGCCGTTGATTTTTTTCTGAATCTATCTTTGAACGAAGGAGGACCCCACGACCAGTCACGTTGTTGGTGGAAACAGCTGTCTTGTCTTTCAAAAAAGTGTAGTAACTGACATAAATTTAATTAATTAATATTTCGATATTTTGGTAACGTAACCGTAATCTCTTTATAGAGAGAGACTCTGTAAAGTATTTAATGGGCTGGAAAATGTTCCTTAAGGGGACATCTACCTAAAACAACCCCTTATTAATGGGCTGGAATTTGTTTGTTTACATTTCTTATATATTAACCGACACTGTTTATGTTTACCAAACCTTTTTCTTTTGTATATCTAGTGGGGACTTGGGGAGTAGTGGTAGTTGGACTTGGAGAACAAAAAAAAGAAAAAACTGATTAGTTGGACATAAAATGAAAACGTGTATTCGTTTCACTCTAGATTCGACTCCTTTTGTCGTATGCTGCTCAATAATACACACTGAGGTTGTATTGTCCGGTCATTTCATTACAAAGCACAATATGAAGTAACCATGTCCCCTGAGTTATATATCATATGCAAGGGCCGAGCTGATTTATCCGCTGAGCTAAGTAGGCCGACTTATTTATGGGATTGTCAGACGGTTTGAAGTCTGCTTTTGTCAGGCTTAGGCCACCTCTACAATTAATTTGACTGTTAAAAATCGGCTATAATTGATCCTGATCACTGTTAATATGACTATGGTAGTTTGAAACATATTTATAAACCCACCACACCCGTCCGTAAGGATTAAGGCGTGTTTAGTGCGGTCAAGCTTCTCAACTTTTTGGACGATTTTGGGCTTTAAAAAGTCTATATGGGCTTTCGAACAGTAGCCCATTGACTTTACTGTGTAAAAGCAAGCAGGGTTTTGTGTTTGACTGTTGATTTTTAGTATTTTGCCAAAGTTGGAACTCACTCAACTGGAAAAATTGTAACTTTTCAAGATCAAACCAAGAAAAAAAAATGGAGAGATCCGTTTCTTTTAATCCTCGATGCGATAACGAGCTCCCGAATGATCGGAGCAGTGATGTCGGATACACTACAAATGATCGGAGGCTTGCTTATTCCCGCTCGTTTCAGCAATCACACGGTCCACGAACTCCGGCGTTCACCGAGGCGGCTAAGCCTTTTCTCGATAGGACGGTCTCGAGCATCGATATGCCGCCGGAGATTTACTCCATCGACGGAAACGATGTGTTTTTCGGGGATGGGAAAGAAGTAGAATTAGGAAAAGGGTCTGTTTTGGATATGGTTTGGGAGGTTTTTGGTGTAGTGAGAAGTGGGAATCGGCAGATGAAGAGGCTGTTTTTGCTGATTGCGCTTAATGTGTTGTATTCTACAACTGAGCTCTCTATTGGTCTCTTCACTGGGCGTGTAGGTACGATATGGTTTCACTTCCTCTTTTGTTTTAGGATATTGAATCTTTGCAATAAGTTGTAATTGGTCGAGTTCTTGATATTTCTGGTTGAAGTTGAATTATAACAGCTAAAGCTGCAAAATTTAGGCTCAAGTATTTAGTTGATATAGACTAAACTGTGGAACTAAGTCTCTGGGATAGTAGAGTTTGTTGAGGCCTTGATTATGGAGAGCTTTAAGATCTGGTTTCTGTTGCAATTGAGTCATACTATAAAGGTTTTTCACAAGTGTCAACCAATCTTCTGTTTCTGCTGTCGTAGTTTGTTTAATGAGTTTTTGCTCAGTGCAATAATTGGTGCTTGTCAGAATTGGTTTGTTTTGTTCCCTGCTCCGTTGTCATTTTCCGTATTTACTAACTGTGCTGATTTTGTTGTTTTATGGACTCTTACAGGTTTGGTCTCCGATGCATTCCATTTGACATTTGGTTGTGGGCTCTTGACATTTTCTTTATTTGCAATGGCAACTTCAAGGAAGAAGCCTGATCATGCTTACTCATACGGGTAAGTGAATTGATTGGCTCAGTTGGTGAATCCATTTTCTGGAGATATTGGTTGGAAATTGGAATGTATGTTTTATGGTAGTTAACACTTCGCTACTTAATTTGTGAAAAAATAATGATCTTCTTTCGTTGGATCTAGATTAGTATTAGATGGGGGTTACTAAGGTTCTGTTCCTTCGAAAGTCCATCCTTTGTTGTTTTGGTAGGAGATTGTAATGGCTTGATGCTGAATTGCGCATCCTTGTCTTTTTTTTCCAGGTACAAAAGACTTGAAGTTTTATCTGCTTTCACTAATGCTGTAAGTATGTTCTTAACTTGTTTTAGATGTCTTTTCCAGCTTTAATTTGAGGTTGCAAAGGCTTTTGTGCCATGTAATAAAATAGGTGTGTTAAGAGCTTAACTCAGTGGTCTTTCCTTTACTGTTGCTTATACAGAATATAGTAATTTACAGGTCGTTGTTAGAAATTTTTGGACTTCCATACATTATGAAGACCTTTCTTTTTGTTTTCCCTTCATTGTGTCATTTTCTGTAGCTTCTTTTTTTTTGGTTAACACTTTGATATGTTTAATATTTGACATATGTGTAGACAGCTGTTTCTTATGTTCATGTCGTTCTCCTTAGCTGTGGAAGCTCTTCATGCATTTATACAAGATGAATCAGAGCACAAGTAAGTCGCCTTTTTTGCAAAGACATGCTTATGAGTTTCTAGATATATATCTGGCAGTGGCACTTACAAAGTTTACAGCTACTGTTTCCCTCTTGCTCCTTTATATTAGTGTGAATTTTTAATATTCTTTTATGTAGGCATTATTTGATTGTATCAGCGGTAACAAATCTGCTGGTGAACCTACTAGGTGTTTGGTTCTTTCGAAATTATGCTCGTGTCAATATTGGTATGTATTCACTGCTATATATACATGCGCAAGTTCTTGTTAGACGTGTAAGATTTGATGTTCATACTCTGCATTATATGATATGTACAAATTTTTGGCGGCTTTGGTATATTTCATTTGTAAAATTGGCCCCCCTCTCAGTTTTACTGTAAAGCCAAAGACGTAAGGGTGTTTGGTTAGGATAGAATCAGTACGGGTATTAGTTGAAATTGGAAGACAGTATGATCAACTATCATGATCTGGCCAAGAGAATTCGTTACTTCTTGAAATTATCTGTCCCGTCTTTACATTTATAAACCACAATTTACATTCATAATATGCTGCAGTCTACAGAAAAGCAGAAGATATGAATTACCACTCCGTTTGCTTGCACGTCATATCAGATTCCATCCGCAGGTGTTAAATCTCTCTGCATTTCTTTATCTCAAACAGAGCAGTAGAGAGCTAGTTTGAAAAAATACTTCTTTTTGTATGGGACTTATATCAGCAAACATGAAGTTTTCGTTGCTGCTTTCTTTTCAGTGCAGGTTTGATACTGGCATCTTGGCTCCTCTCTCTCGGGTAATTATCGCTTTCTTTGAAGGAGCTCACTGAACAAACGTGCTGTGTTGCTTAACCTCTTACATTTTCCTTTTCCTCCTCGTGTCTTGAATTTTTCAGGGTTGAAAATGCAGAGGTCCTATGTTTAGGATTGGTGTCGGTTACAGTGTTTATGCTTGTTATGCCACTCTTCAAAGCCACTGGTGGTATCTTGCTTCAGATGGCACCCCCAAACATTCCTTCTTCGGCATTAAGCAAATGCTTGCGACAGGTTTGCTCTTTTCCATATATTGTTTCCCGAATGTGTACATATTTGCCATAATTGATCAAGCCGGGCTTCTCTTCAACTATCTTTCTGTACAGATTACTTCTCGAGAAGATGTCATAGAGGTTTTACAGGCACGTTTCTGGGAGGTTGTGCCTGGTCACACTGTTGGTTCACTCAGACTCCAGGTACTCACTTCTTCTTTGCTTTCATATCAGTTAAAACTTGAGATCACAAAAGGAATGGAAATGAATCGGTTTGTTGTTATGGCATCGGTGGTAGGTGAAGAGTGGAATAGATGAAAGGCCATTACTGCAATATGTGTATGATGTTTACCATGATTTGGGTGTACAAGACTTGACCTTGCAAACTGATTACACTTAAGCTGCACCTGCTTCTTCTTTGTTTTTAAATACTGATCTGAGGATTTGGGATGTATACTAGAGATTATGTTTCTATAGGAAAATATTTCTTGGTTTCAAGTTGTAACTTTGTTGTTGCAATCTTATTTTGTATGGTTTCCATTTGTGTCTTTTGAACCACACAAGGACCACAATCTTTGTATCTTTCAAGTTTGTGGATATTTTGGCTAATTGCAAATTAAATGACTTTTTTAGAAGTCAAATGCCATTTGGAAAATGTGAAAGTAAAGTGCAAAAGATTACATAAACTATGAGCTGAGACAAGATTTTAGAATTCCTTCTTGTTTATATATGAAAAAATGGAAGTGGGGAATCAAAGATTACATTATGCTATATCTAAAAAAACCTAATATTCCAAGAAATGGGCCAGTAAAAGCATCTTTAAAAGATAAATTCATCGATTACGAAATCATCGCCCGTCCATGTCTATATTATTCTTTACTTACTCCTATGCTTCATTCAGCATAGCACATTTATTCTATTCCACTTGTGATCCATCATCCATTATATAAAACCATGATTGCAGTTTTTGGACTATAAGCTAGAAAATTATGTATATATTATGGTGTAGCTTTTAAAGTACTGTACATATATTTTAATAAAGGCACTACTTGATTTTCTCTTGGTTGTGGTCTGCTCTGTACCAACTCCAACAACAAAAACGTATAAAATAGAATAATAAACAAGAAACAATTGTCCAAAAGGACACTTTTATTTGAAAAAATATACGGTTTTAATGTTATTGTTTAATTGATTCAAATCAAGAGAGGACCAAAGTATATGAGCATGAATCATCATACCATTAACTCTAAACCTTTTCCCTTAAAAAAATTCCCAATTGATAAGAGAGAATCAAAAGCAAAAAAAGTAGAGTTAAACCAATATAATAAACTAAAAGATTGTAAGATAAAGCTGATGAAATTCACATTGCAAGAAGAGACTCTGCTTACAAAAGAAAGAGAGATAAAGAGAAGGCAGAGTGTTAAGTCTCTTATTTCTTCTTGAAAACATGTACAGATTCAGCAACACAGTGATTGGGGTCTTAAACCTCCTCACCTTACTAGCCTCGATACCGATCATAGGAACCGCTCTATATAAGGCAAGAAGCAGTACGACTTGCGAAAACTTCCTCCAGACACCGCTACTCGTAATAGGATTCATCATACTCTTAGTATCGCTTGCTGGTTTCATAGGAGCCTGTTTCAACGTGGCATGGGCTCTTTGGGTGTACTTAGTGGTCATGATCTTCCTCATCGCGGCTCTAATGGGTCTAACGTTGTTTGGTCTGGTGGTGACGAGCCAAGGAGGTGGACGGGAAGTTCCAGGGAGGGTTTATAAAGAGTATAGGCTTGGAGACTATCATCCATGGTTGAGAGAGAGAGTTAGAGATCCTGAGTATTGGAACTCCATTAGAAGCTGTATCTTGAGTTCCAAGACTTGTCTTAAGATTGAATCTTGGACTACACTTGATTATTTCCAAAGAGATATGACTTCTGTTCAGGTTAAACCTAAGACTTTGATTTTATTTGTCTCTGTTTCCAAGTGTCTTTACATGGTTTTTCAAATAGTTATTTTATAACGTATCAAAGCCGTGACTAATAAAAAGTTACAATGCAGTCGGGATGTTGTAAGCCACCGACGGCGTGCACGTACGAAGCTGGAGTGATTGATGGAGGAGAAGATTGCTACAGATGGAACAATGGAGTGGGGATGTTATGTTACGAGTGCGATGCTTGCAAGGCTGGTGTGCTCGAGGAGATCCGTCTCGACTGGAAAAAGTTGTCTGTCGTCAACATTCTAGTCCTCGTCCTCCTCATCGCGGTCTATGCCGCTGGTTGCTGCGCCTTCCACAACACTCGCCACGCAGCTCATCCTTACCATCCCTCCGATGATAACCGCATGACCAAAGTCCGTCCTCGTTGGGACTATTACTGGTAACACCTTGTCTCTCTATCTCTTACCAACTATAGTATAGTAATAGATTTGTTACAAATTATACTATATGATTAGATATTTTCATTAATTGATCTGAATTGAGATCTTCGAACTTTTTTTGACAAATGCATTTTCGTACTCCTTTTTTAATCAGGTGGAGATGGTGGCACGAAAAGAAAGAGCAGCTTTACTGAAAGCCTCATTGTCTTTTTTTTTTCAGTTCTTTTGTTTCTTCAACATTTTAATTTCAGCAAACTGAGCTTAAGAAAACCCAAAAGATATAAAATGTTTGATGTAGTTCTGTTTCTACAAATCATCAAGAGTTTAGTAAACTAGTAAGATTGGATACGAGTGCATGAGTATATTATACATATATGTATATATCTTTGGTCGTATCACTTGCGAAATAATACTCTAGAAAAACCATTAGTGTTTACTATTCCTGCAAGTTTACTTCAAACAAACAGATTAGGTTGCAATGGAGACTATCATTGAATATATAACTTTTTTGAACAGTTTTGAACATATATTTTGATAGTAATTTTTTTTCAATACAACAAAATGTTACATATTCCGTTATTATGTTCTTCTGGTTGCAAGATTTCTGTGACGAGTAAGACCTGCCACTCTCATTGTTCCTCCACCTGCAGAATTTCCCAAAAGTTATACAAATACTGTCACTATTTTTAAAAAGAATTACAACTTCATGCTTAAAACTCGTACCTCCATTTTTGTCAGATCTTTTACGGCTGCGCCAAAGAAGCCTAATTGGAGTCCCAGCAAAGCCTGCATCAGTACGTAGCTGTTTCTCCATATACCTTCTGTACGTATCCGAAAAAAGCTTTGCGTCGTTTACAAAGAAAACAAACGTCGGTGGCCTTATTGCTGCCTGCATTATGCAACCACTTTATATACATACATACAAACAAACCTGAAAAGCCTCTAAAGCCTTTTTTCTTTACTGCTAATAGAAAACATTGGGAGATGTATGTTCTTATTACCTGGGTGCAATAGTAAACGCGGCCTCGCTTGCCTCCACGGGTTCTTGGAGGGGATTTAAATGCAACTGCTTCTCTTATCACTTGGTTCAATATGGCCGTACTAAGTCTTCTTGATCTCTCCTTTTGAACCGTCGCAGCAGCAACCACAATACTACATTTTAATCATAAAATACCCAACATACTTAGTAAAACCGGAGTGTAAGATTGATAACAGTTTCTGAATTATTTGAAGGAGACTCACTTGTCAACACTATGGCCGGTTATTGCGGTTGAATAAACAATGGGTGCCCATTTGAGGGAACGGAGCTTCTCTCGAACATCGTCCTCGTAATGTGCAGCAGTCTCTTGGTTTTTGTTCGGTATTGTATCCCATTTGTTTACAACAACCAGACATCCTTTTCCTTCTCTTTCTATTCTTTCTGCAATCTTCAGATCCTGTGTTCACAATAATATAACCGTTAAGAAACGAGTAGAATATAAATTTCATATGAGTTATCATTTGTCCTTGGTTGCAAAAGTAAGGTACTTTGGTGTCATCAAATCTTTGACATTCTAAAACTGTGTCAGTAAAATTGTTGTTGGACAGGGAAATAATTTGTATGGTTCAGCCCTGTCTATACCAAAACCGCATGCTATACAATTGCTGATGACAAACATTCATCAGTGTCAGTTACTAGTGAGATACCTGCTCTGTTATGCATGCCATGGCTTCAATGACAAGGGCAACAACATCAGAACGACGAATTGCTCGAAATGCACGATTCACTGACATGGCCTCTGTAGTGCTGCCTGATGAAGCCACAGACGACTTCTTCCTGATACCAGCTGTATCTATAAGCCGAAACTTCTGCAACACAGTTCATAATCAAATTTAAGGGTTATATTCAGCGAATGCATCTTTGGTTTTTCTCGTTTTTCATTCTCACTGCTCATAATCAAAGTTCAACAGATACCAACTCGACAATGCTAGTCCTCGATGATACCTAACCAAATTTACTTCAATTCTAAGAGTTAACGCATAAAGTAGATGCCAATTAGCATATAATAAAAAGGCAGACGCTTCAACCAAATTTCAAACATCAAACAAGCCTTTGGACCATTCACCAAAAGAAAACAAAGCCACAAAAAACACAACAGACAAAATTGAACCAACCTCCCCATCTGGTCCGGTAAATTCTGCATCTATAGCATCACGGGTAGTGCCACTAACAGGGCTAACAATTGTTCTATCCTCTCGGACAAGTGCATTTAAAATGCTACTTTTGCCAACATTTGGCCGACCAATAATTGCAATGGCAGGAATGTAGTTTTCTTCTTCTTCCTCTTCAATGTTCTCCATGATCTAGAAAAATCATTGAATCATATGGGTGCAAAAAATGTTAGAAAAGGTTTGGATAAACTGATGCCAACTGAACATACTAGTCAGTTGTCAATGCTACCCAAATATTTGAAGGAGATGTACTTGTCAACGCTATGGCCAGTTATCGCAGTTGAATAAACAATGGGTGCCAATTGAACATACTCAAAAATGCATAAAGGTCTTTGATGAAGCGGATGAAAGAGTAGAATGTGATACAGAATATGTCCATATAAAGTCCAGAGATATCATAATCAAATATTGCAATATTTCATATTCCTGAACAAACGTTTTTCTGAAAGAAAGAAAAGGCCATTACAAACCTCGAGTTTATTTAGCCCAGAAATAACAAGATCAAGCAGCTCTCCTGTTCCAGTTCCCGACAACGCAGAAATAGGGATAGGTGTGAACCTGGAAATTCCACAATGAATCAATGCCACATAATTTGTAAATGAAAACACAAAAAAGTGCACAGAACCAAAGGAACTAAAATGTTTAGCAAAGCATTTTATCTCCAGCTAAACCACAGCTACCAACCTTCTCCAGCAAAATCTCATAAATTAAGTTGGATAAACCACTCACTGGCACTTAAAATAAAGGTGGAACCTAAAAATAGACGCTATAATGGGAGTTTAGGATGAAAGTCAATTTACCCTAGAGTCCAAAATTCGGAAGCCTGCATGAGTCCTTTACGTGGTGATTCACATTTGTTCACCGCGAGAATGATATACTTATGTGAGTAGTACTTCCGCAACCAGTCTGCAATTTCCACATCTGCACCTGATGGCCCTGCCTGCGTATCAAGCACCAAAATCATTACCATATATAATTGAAATGGCATGATAACTAGGAAAAACTCATTTGAGCTTTACAGTAAAAGAATTCACAAAATCAACTTGATATATTCTAGATATAAGTCACAACTTTCTTGATATTTGGTGATATCTTCCACTAAACATGAACTCCTATAGAATATCTCGTCTATGACTTTGTTTTCTGGCAGGACAAGAAAAACCTAACAGGGAGAAAGGGAAATATAGTAAGGAGATAGAACATAAGCACAGAACCTGGCCATCAACAACGAAAATAATAACAGCAGATTCATCCACAGCCGCTGTAGCTTGTTTCTCGATCATGGAAGGCATCCTTGCAATAGCTGCTTCCCTAGAGCTTAATGGAATACCTTCCATGCCAATGGTGGTTGATACATTCAGCTCTTCAATGACACCAGATGGTGACTTCGAAACAGTCATAACTCCTCCTGTGTCTACCACCACAAATTCTTGATCACCCCAATACGATCTACCATACAATCGATCCCTAGTAACTCCAGGTTCATCCACTACAATAGCTCTATTCTCCTGCAACGCATTATAAGTACAACTATGAATGATAAGGAAAAAAAAATAAACCTGAATATATTTAGATGTCAGCAAAACTTACCCCAACAAGTCTGTTGAACAAAGCTGATTTGCCGACATTAGGCCTTCCAACTATTGCAACTCTCTGGAGAAGATGCTCAGGTATCTCCTTCTACATAAATATTATGAGGCAGCAAGGAAAGTATACAGTTTTACAGGTCAGTCATTTTAAGACATAAATTGAAATACAAAACCCACAAGTAGGAGCCTTCACTGAAAGAAACAACAAATGTATAAAAAAAAAACTAACATTTTTGGCTTGCCTTTTCCCCTTTCTACGAGTTTCCTTGCCCTCAATGAGCTCATCCTCTGGAAACATCAAACTATGATCATCATTCACAGTCATTGGGGACACATACAAAAGTAGACAAATTGCAAAAACAGACACAACAACAAAAAGGTGAAAGGATTACCGAGTTTTAGTTCACGAGATAAAGTAGTAGCGTAGTCTCTAACGATAGCTCTAGCTTCTTTTTCAAGAACAGAGATATCGATAGAGTCGTCTTCAATGTCAGAATCATCAGCGTAGTTGTCTTCAGCGAATTGATCGAATTCCTCGAACTCTAGCTCTTCTTCAGCAGAGGAACCATCCAGAGTTGCGGAAACAGGGTAAGGGAAGCGGGAATGCGAGTGTTGGTGAGAGTAAGAGAGAACAGAGGGAGTTAAAAAGGATAAGATACTCGACGAAGAAGATGGTGAAGAAGGAGGTAAAGGAGAATAAATCCTAGAAACTGAAGGAATGGTGAAGAAGCCTCTTGTTGTCAACGAATCAAGTAGACTCGCCATTTTTGGCAGAGCAAAAGAGAAAGAAGAAGAAGAAATTGGCTAGAGGTTTTATCACTTATCTTTCTGGGTTTTTGATGAATCCGGAACCGGTTCAATTACCAAAACCGGACTGGATACGAATAATTTGAACCGGTTCAATTAGAATAGCCGGTTATATCAAAAGTCTTGTCTTCTTCTTCATCGGAAAAGAAAATTAGATCATCAGACATTAACTCTTCTCTAAGGTTAAGGTTAGGTTAGTTCTTTTCTCCCAATATTCGCGCTTTTTTTTTCTTCTCAACTCTTCCCTTAGGTTAAGGTTCCCTATTTGTATGTTTATGTTCTGTTACTTATTTTGTACAACAATACATTAAAAGTTTGATCCTTTTCTAACAATACAACAATACATTAAAAGTTTAGGTCAGGCATATATATGCTGCAAATCTTTACTATTTCATTGTAATCAAAAAAGCTATTTACAATCTCAAACCTCTCCCATGAATAGGGGTTTACAATACACTAGTGTTTCCTCTCTTTTTAATCCATTAAAGCTCTGTATCCATCTAAAATGATGTGGAATTGTGGATTCAACTACAATGATATATCTAAGGTTTCCGCCGTCTTTTGCCGCCAAGCTGGTTAAGTTTAACGAGCAACTCGGCGTAGAGAATTTCGTTCCAAGAATCAGGCACCCCAGGGAGGCACCAGTGACTACAGTCTTGGTACAATAACGGTGATTTACTTTCTTCAGCGGTTAGTTTCTGTTTCCGGTATATAGACGGGTGAGCGTCCTTCCTGTAATCTGTTAACCTCGTTATGTTGAGAAACGTGACAGGCGCTTTCATTCCCCTGAGAACTCTTTCAAGTATTTCCATTTTCAGCATGTTAGGAGCTAGGTAAGTCTCGTTCTTTATCGGTTCTGTTTCATCATCGCATGCTCCTCCCGCATTCCATTGCCCGCCGCTGCAAATAATAATTCAAACCAATTTAACAAAGCACACTTTTTGTGACTAGTAAAACCACCACACAGATTCTCGAGTTTTACCTGAAATGTGAGGGGGAGTAACCACGAAAGAAAACAAGTGATTTCTTTGGATTCACATTCTTATCAACCCATCGACCCCAAGTTGTCAATGCTTTTCGGAAAGCTTCATCCACGTCTAGTTTCGGGTAAACATTGCTCCCTTCTTGATAATAATCCTCCCTGATGAAAGCATCCAAAAACCAAAAAGACAATAAGACAACAACAATCCCAAATAAGGGACCAAACTAGTAGTAAATATATACCCTTTGGAAGTTTTATCATGAGTCCACCAATGTCCGGTATTGAACACAAGAATATCAGCTCCTTTGTACTGTTCCGATGACTTCCCAACCAAATCTAACCGCAAAGTCTCCTTCTTCGTCCCGTTCTTGTCCATAATTTCCCATTCTCGAACCAAGAAAGGCGATGCATAGAACTCCACAGTGCAATTATAATCCTACCAACCATAAAATCAAACTATTAACACTCAAAAACACACAACAATCAATGAAAAAAACGATTTCTACAGCTAAAAAAAGAGAAACCTACTTTGAAAACGAAAGAGTACTCAGCTTCCCAACGGAACTGATGCCTTCCATGAGCCTCAAAGATTTGACTCTCATCTCTCACTGATCCTTTAAGAATACAAACCAAAGACTCCCACATGTTTCTATTTAACGAATCTCCAACAAACACAAGCCTTCTTCCTCTAATCATCTCCAGCAATTTCCCTCCATTTAATCTTTGTACATACAGTATATAGATTTACATACACATCAATCATTTATATTATCTGCCTCACCATAGAAAGACAAAAGTAACCAAGTTGTTGTCTTATTACCTTGGTAAAGTGCATTTCTTTGGTTTCCACTTCAACTTCTGGAATTCCACGTCAGGTCTTCCGTTGAGAATACAATTAAACTGTTCATCGATCAGATTACACGAACCTGGTTTGTAAAGCGGATACGAATCGTCTCTGACCCAATCTCCCTCGAAGAACTCGCAATCCTTCAGAGACTCGATCTCTTTTCTCATCGACGACTTCCTCCTCTGTTTCCGCTTCGGTGAAGCAGTGGAATTGACGGCTAAAACCTCCGACAAAGGTGGTCTCCTCGCTCGTTGTTTGTCCAAATCTCGAACAGTATCATCACCAGTCTTGTTGTCAGGACACGAAATGTTTTCCTTTGCATGATCTGTCTTGAAATGAAAAGTGTTGTTTTTAGCAACCGGTTCTGTTTTCTCAAAGGTTACGTTTTTAGTAACTGCCGCGAGATTTTCCGGCGACGGTGCTCGGAATGTGGTGAAATTGGAATCGAGGGTCGACGACGGTGAAGAGTTGGATAGATTCGTGACAGTAACGTTAGGGAGAACATACGAAGAGATGGAAGGAGCGACTGTGATGGGAGAAGGACTAAAGGCTAAGAAAACAGTGAAGGCAACGAATGTTATAAGGAAGGCGTAGACGAAAGTCGAGGTTTTTCTCGGTTTCACAGCGGAGAAAAAGTTTTTGATTTCGACGGTTATGGAGGAGAAGGCGGAGACGCCGTGGAAAGGCATATGCTTGAAAGAGTCCGACGCCATGGTCAGGGTCAGGGAGTTTTTTTTTTGGCGCGTGGGAATCTTTTCACTGACTCGTTTTGTGTTTTTGTTGGGAGTTCAGAGTGAGAGGAGAGATTAAAGAATGGGTCTTTTTAGACTGAGAGACAGTGTGAAAAAGAAGAAAAGAGTCTTCTTGTCTCCGTCAACAAATCTCTTTAATCTAGAGACTTGAGAGAGGTGTTTGTTCAGTAAAGTGGTCATTTTTTATTTGCTTCGGAATCGTCGCTAAGTATGTTTCTTTCTTTGTTATATCTGTCCCCTTGTATTTGGAGACTAACTACGAGAATGCCACATTGTTATTGTGACTACGCCGATTTTGCAATGTTGAGATTTTGTTTTTTTTATTACATTTTGGAATGTTATGAGATTTTTTTTTTAAGTTTTCTCAAAAGGCATTTTGTGTGGCTCAGATGAAAACATTAATTTGTATTTACTTTTTTTTTGTGACGAATGTAGGAAAAAACATACAACATATTTGGGAGTTTCGTTGGGCGAGGAAACAAGAAAACGACTAATAATAATTCAGATAAATACGAGTTTAAGCTTAAGATATTTCATTTTCTCTCTTTTGTGTGTGTGTGTGTGTAAATTCTTGAGAAAAAAATTGATGTTGTAAAGAAATAGGAGCGATTAGATTAATTCAATTCGTATCACATGAATTACGCGAGAACATTTAAATTTACAAAAATTCATTAATCTTCGGAATTCGAATCTTGGATCTGATGTAACTATATTAACTTTTTGGTCAACCATATTTAAAACTAATCTTTAACACTAAATCAGTCGTTTTGCTAGTTTTAATTGTAATCTACAGTATATCTCAAATGCTAGTTTCAATGTATGTTAAAAATTTTGGTTTCCTCATTTCTTCATTCAAACTGTTTTTATTACTATTACGTTATTTTTTGGGTAGGTAAAATTCAACTGATGCTTAATGTATGTCATCAGTATGTGTATCTGTATGTATCATGTATGTATATATGAAAATGAGATTTTTGAACTTTATCTTTTTCCATTTTCTTTTTTTCTTAAAACTCTTTTTGAATACACACTCCTACAAATATATCGCTACAAAAATTAAATAGACTCTCCAGTAAACGTATGGGAAACGTAAATATTGATAGCACTGACGGAATCTGAATATACATAAAAACATATAGGAAACATAAGGCATATTAGGCCGACGAAGTAATAGTCTCTTCTATAACTGCTGAATTGTGAATCTGAAGTTTTATCTATATACGTATGTTGATTGATAAGGTGTGGTTGCTGCTGCATGCGCAATAATTAAGTAGTTCCCCATTTAATAGACTGCAGAAAAGCTGAAAGTGAAATGATCTCTGTGCATTTCGATTACCACATGGCAATTCCCACAAGCTATCCCTTGACGATGTGTCCATTAATTGTGTTAACAACCATCAACAGAGCCAACTATCTACAGTGTAACACATTTTTACTAACATCATCTGTGTCCCATAATATAACAAAGCAAACATTGTATAAGTATTGGCTAGTTTTCTTTTTGCTCATTGCACTTGTACTAACTAAATCTAACTATGTAAATTAAAAATAATATAGACAACATTCAAGTATAAAATTTTATATATCTAACAGAAAGACCAACCATGTAATATATAAACCAAGAGAATAAAGAGTGCGATTTATATAAGTTCAGGGGAAATCCATTAACTAAAAAGGTGAAAAACTTCAAAAATCATACATTTTGCATTGTTCATTGGTCCCTTTTGTTTGAATTGAAATTCATAATCAACTTATAGATAAAGCCAATGCTGATTTCTTTTTGTTTATTTCATAATCAAAATCATTAATCACATTCCAAATCCAAAAACTGCACGGATCCTATGGAATATTAGATCTCTCCATCCTCTCTCAGTGTTTTCCACCACAGTCGCATTCCCATACCTGCGCCAGTCAATGAAATCAACAGACAACGTAAGTTACATCACCATAGTCACATTCAACAACAGAATCATTAACTCGTCTTAAGACAGAGGCCGTATACCAAGCTAACCCAACTCGTTAACATATTTGCTTCACATAAGGAGAATCAAACAGAATATGGACAACCATAGACATATTAAATGTGTCTCAATACACCTATTATTATTAATAAGCTAACGAGTGTCCGCACATAAAACAACGAACAAGAGTTCTATCATCAACATAACCTAAGAGTTAGTGGCAAATATATAGTAGACTGACCCAGACTTGTGAGTCACTGGGAAAATTTAAGATTCTCTCTATTAAACCCATGGTCCTATATGAGTGTTTATATTATATACCAACCAATTTTAGCAAACAAGATTTGCTAGAGGGACGCAAAGGCAAGTCACTAGAGGGAAGACTAGAAGAGTTCATCAACTACATAAGTCACTAGAGGGAAGACTAGAAGAGTTCATCAACTACATAAGGCTATATACAGCAAGTTAATCATTGGCAAGAGGATGAGCGTAGATAGTAGAGTTAACAATAGTGTCGGCCACTGATAAATTTAGTTGGCTTAAATAGTCCCTAGGTATATTAGCTTTCTACATCGTTACGAAAGGTCGATCTAAAACCAAGCTATAAAGCAGTCCAAATTTCAGAAGAACTTAATGCATTCTACCAAACACAAAACATGTCACTCACTGCTCTTAATGAAGAATAGCATGTTAACAGTTAACCTTAAAGCTCCATTCTTTTTAATCCTAATGTCAAAGTTCAGACTCAGAATCAAGAGCAACTCATTCTAAACATGATGCCATAAGTAAAACTAACCTGTCCTCTTCAGGAACGTCAGTGTGAGTGAGATTGACAACAGTGACTCCTGTTTCAGGCTCCTTGAAAACAATCTTCACCTGAAATGTCAAAGCAAAAGCCAACATCAACCAACCACAATCAAATCCAAAATCAGGGTAATACGTTTGGCCATTCACAAAAGATAAACAATCACTAAAACTAACCGTTGAATCAAGACCATCAGGCCAGCTCCCAAATCTCCACTTCTGAACAATCAATTTGCCTTCTTCTAGCTCCACATTCATTCCAGTGACAGACCCATCAAAGAGACTAATCGGACCATTAACATCTTTACTAATCTTAGCATTGCTCTGAGTGAATCCTTTCCAACGATTCTCATCCATAAGAATCTCATACAAATCCTTAGCTCTGCAACTAAACTTCTCAGTCATAGTAATAGTCTTAAACCCTTCCTTAGTCTTCACAGTCTTCTTCTCCTTCACTACCTTACTCTCCGCCACAGCAGCAGCAGCAGGGACACCACCACCAGACTTCTCCACCGCAACTGAAGCTGATCCAGCCACTACAGATTTCGGCGCAACCTTCTTCGTCTCCAACTCATCCCTACAAGGACCACCTTTAGCCATAGCCTCAACATAAACCCTAACCTTCTCAAGAATAATCGATTTCCCCTTCTTCACCATAGCCTCCTTCAAAGTCTTCCCAATAGGTCCTTCGTCCTTCACCGTAAACCTAATCTCCGGATCTTCATCAGCATTCTCATCGGAGATATAAGGCATATCAACCAATCCATCAGCTTTCAGCAGCGTCTTGCCATCGGAATCTTTCGCCTCGCCTTCCCAAGACAAAGAGACGTTAAGCTCGTAGCCAGGGATGATCTTACCCTTGCGTACATTGACATAAGCCTCGCCTTCGACTTTGTCGATCTTAGTGACTTTGATGAAGAGATTGCCTTCGCCGGCGAGGATGACAACGCCGGTGAATTGTTTGGTGAAGAAGTTACGAGACCATTCAAGGCAATTGGTTTCGGACCAGTGCCAGTTATGGACGTTGGTGCCGTCGGGTCTGTCTTCTACGATCCATCGTTTGTCACCTTCGCCGAACTTTGCCATGGAGATGGATTAGGGAAAAGATAAAAGCTTTATCAAGGATTGAGAGATTTAAAGCTACTGAGAGAGCAGAGAAGCAGAGACGAAGAAGTTGATTTCGTTGAGATTTGGGATTTAGCAGCTCAAACTAGGAGGTGGAGAACCTTTTTAGATTAATGAATCAGGCAAACGAAGCCTCTAGAATAAGGGTTTTTAATTTTTATTTTTATCCAATTGAGAAAATAAAAATAAAAAAGATGACGTTTCTTAAAAAAAAAAAATTAATTTTGAAACGCTTTATTAGAAGAAGTCTCTAGAATGTTAGAACAAAAACTGCTTCTAGGGTTTCCATTTTTTAAAGATGTAGATTTTTACCAAATAAATAACAAATTGGGAAAAGCCAAAAATTTTAGGTGTGAATAGTTAAGGTCTGCAATTGGTTCACTGCAATTTTATCTTTATTTTCTTTAGATCGTACAATTGCAAATTAATTTGACGAATGATAAATAGAAAATGTTATAGTCCGTAGATAGATTTGTCCGTTCTGACTGCTGTAACCATTTATGTTGATTGACTATACTGCTATTATAGCTTTTATAAGCCACAACAAAAAAAAATGACCTAAATAGTAAATAGAGTGATTAGGAAGTATGGATTGTCTTCTTTCTTTTGAAACATGTGATTTGAACACAATGTATACATATTATGATATACTAGACTAATTGCCGATTGTGAGTTTATGCGATAGGTGCAATTCCGCTAGGCACAATATGACATTGGTGCCAAATAACCATGAGTGAGTTTATTTGTTATGTCTATCAGTCTATGACAAAGTTGGCACCATCCCCTTTGGAAAGATCGTTTAACTTTGTTTCGGACAGCATAAACATTTTTTTTTTTTTTTTGGTAAAAGGGGACAGCATAAACATCACCCGCCAAATATAATCAACGATTATAGGTCAACGTTTTGCACACTTTTGTAAAAAAAAGTCAAAGCTTTTCTGTTGTAATGAAAACGCCGACTCGTCGATCGAAGCGGGTTAATGATGAATCGGGAGGACCCAATGTTACAAACCCCCGAGTAGCATTAGTCCTTCGGACACGAAAGACAAAAAACTGTTCCAAGACTCGAGCCGTTCGGGTCAAACCCGAATACCCGAAGTCCCCCACCTCCTCGGACTCCGAGATGAAGCTAATGCCTCCTGAGTTCTTTCAAATCGATGCCCTTGATCTTGCCCCACGTTTGCTTGGGAAGTTTCTGAGGAGAGACAATGTCGTGCTGCGAATTACAGAGGTCAGACACACACACGACGATTCTGTTTTTTTTTTTTTTTCTTCTTTTTGTTTCCTGAGAAAGGAAGGATGATTTAGGGTTTTGCTTTGGGATTATTTGATTCTATAATTAGATTGTTTAGTTAATCGGTATAAGGAACAACAAATGAATAACTACTCTCTAACCATGTTCTTCCTTTTGGTAGGTAGAAGCTTATAGACCAAATGATTCAGCTTGTCATGGACGATTTGGGATCACCCCACGGACCGCACCAGTTGTGAGTTTTCTTCATTTTGCTTGTTAGTAATCCCTCTGTTTGTCATTTTGACCAACTACACACAAATTAAGAAAAATTTGAATTATACATATATACCCCTATTTAATGAGCAATTTCTCATTTAAATCTAATAGAAAAAGCTTTGGGTTAAGGGTAAATTTGAAAATTTGATATTAAAAATCACATTGGAAATATAAAGTGACAGTCTTTGTGAAACAAAAAAAAATACTCCAGAATGACACTCTTTGTGAAACAGAGGGAGTATTTACTTACATACAAAATGATGACTTGATCTGAAAAATGTGGTTTTTATTTTTAGTTTGGAGCAGGAGGACATGCTTATGTTTATCTATGTTATGGTCTCCATATGATGCTCAATATTGTTGCTGATAAGGAAGGTGTTGGAGCCGCTGTTTTGATCCGGTCTTGTTCTCCTGTTGCCGGTTAGTTATTCTGTTCACATAAAACAGTTTTAAGTTCCGATTCTTGAGCGTTGAAACTTTGCTCGTTTCACTCTTTTTTGTTTATGGCCTTAAAGTTGCATCTTTTACTGGTTTTGGACTCATAGAAAGATATCTTTGATAGCAGAACAACACCAAAACAAGAGTTGAGGTTCAATTTTGATAAACCGGATCATCAATCATTCTTCAAACCTCAGAAGCTGACAAAAAGTAAAACTACGATCCTTGCTTTGTAATTCAGCAACTCTTTTAGCAGCACCTGAATCACGAGGGCTACCTCCCAAACGACGAAGCGTTCTGATCTTAGGTAGCTTCTCACAAATAGGAGTCTCATCATCATCAACATTCACACCACTGCTATACAGATCAACCTCACTCGGAATCTCCCATCTCTTCTTCACTCTCCCTTCACTCTTACTATTTTCATCAGAAGCTCTTCTCTTCTCCAACCTATTATGATTCTCTTTCTCTTCATTCTCAGGCAACGAACGTTTCCTCACATCTTTCTCTCCTGTTTTGGTGTTGTTCTGCTATCAATCTTTATTATATCTAAGCATGTTTAAACTTAGTTGTCAATTGGTTGATTGATACTATTTTTACATCTAAAACTGGTTTTATCAATCTTTTGTTGGCTTAGATGGGTGATATGGTGTTGCAGGACTTGAGACCATACAGGAGCGCCGTGGCCTGAAAACTGAAAAACCCGTTCTTCTAAATGGACCAGGGAAGGTTTGTCTGATTTCTACTATCTTAATCACGTTGCATATGCCCTACACATCCACAAAGCATAGATTCAGTTACTCTGCAATGTACAGCTGAGGAACATTTAGATCTTGATAAAAACAATGAGAGTATTCCTGTTAAGTCCTCTAGCATAATCAGCTTTTGTTAATATGCGCTTCTCAAGCAGGTGGGACAAGCGCTTGGACTCTCAACAGAGTGGTCTCATCATCCACTTTATTCTCCTGGTTAGTCCATACACCAAATCAGTTAATGAAGTAGGAGAGTAGACTCTCTCTCCGAGACTGTTTAAATTTTGTACTAATAAATGAATGGACACAGGAGGATTGGAGCTTCTGGATGGAGGAGAAGAAGTGGAGAAAATAGTGGTTGGTCCTCGCGTTGGAATAGATTACGCATTGCCTCAACATGTCAATGCCTTGTGGAGATTTGCTATTGCTGACACTCCTTGGATTAGTGCTCCTAAGAACACTCTTAAGCCTCCTCTCTAACTTCCAACTCAAAACTTCTTTTTGTTTTGCCTCTCCATTGTAAATTACTAAATAGACAACTGCATGTAATGTAATAATAACTCTTTGGTGATGGTATATTTGTCTATACTGCTTTGCCAAAGAGTATGATTTATTGATTTGGGGGTTTTGTTTATAAAAACAAACAATTGGGACAAATTAGGAAACTAGAGAAATATTTTTACGCTCCCCGAAACTTTCTTTATTTATTCTTTTGCCCTCTTTAAAGTTCCAAATCCAATAAGTGAGAGAAGAGAAAAGAGTGTAATCAAACCAAATCCAAACTCAAGTTTTAAGGCGCAACAATGGCGACTACGATGCCTCTCTTCGCTTCATTCAAATACGCCGATAGCTTAACCGTCGTCGGAATCTCCTTCTGCACGGCGTTGGTCTGTGAAGCAATCTCATGGATCTTAATCTACCGCACAACCTCCTACAAGTCCTTGAAATACTCCATTGACAAGGCCGCGAAGAAGCTCGAGACGATGAAGACTGAGAATCCATCTTCGAAGCTATCCATAAAGAAATCGAAGACGAAGAAGATCGATCGCGTCGAAACCAGCTTGAAAGAATCGAGCCGAGATCTGTCTCTCTTTAAATTCAAATCCGGCGCTGTTGTGGCTTTAGTTCTCTTCGTCGTCTTCGGATTGCTCAATTCACTCTTCGAAGGTAAAGTCGTCGCTAAGCTTCCGTTTCATCCGATCACGATTGTGAAGAAGATGAGTCATAGGGGATTGAAAGGTGACGATCCGACGGATTGTTCAATGGCGTTTCTGTATCTGTTGTGTTCGATTAGTATCAGAACCAATCTGCAGAAGTTTTTAGGGTTTTCTCCGCCGCGTGGATCTGCTGGTGCTGGTGGTTTGTTCCCAATGCCTGATCCCAAGACCAACTGAGATCAATCAACTCAGTATGATCGATCATCACTCTCTCCTTTTTGATTTTTGTATTTTCAGATAATTTTGAAGAAACAGTTTCAAGTATTTTTCAATTTATGGAAGTTAAGCAAAAGAGACGTGAATAGTTCTCTTCATTTGAATCTTCTTTACAAAAGTTATCAACAAACAAACAAAGTCGCAAATACACCCAAACGCAAACTCTTGAATCACTGCACAAACATATTCCTACTTACGTTGTTGTCTTTTTTTTTCTCAAAATGATCGGTCTGTTTGTTCGGTTTGTCGTGTCTCTGATATAGAATCAGAGATTTCTGAATCAGCTCCTTGAGAACTTCTCAACTTAGAAACAAGAACCCACATACTTGCAAGCTCGTTCTCCAGATATGCTTCTCTCTGTTTCGTTTCTTCTACTATCCTTTCGAGCTCAGCTTCTCTCTCATCTCTTTCAACAAGTGCAGCTTCATATGATAACTCACGTTCCTTGCTCATCCTCAGTTCTCTCTTAAGCTCCATTGATGAGGTTTCTTGTTCTTGCCTCTTTACAAGACTCTCTCTTCTACCATTGTTTCTTACATTTGTTGTTGGTGTTCCTGTCTTGTTACGTTGTGCGACTGGGCTTTTTTGTGTTGCCAGCTCGGCTGCTAGTCTCTCGTTTTGATTCATAAGCTTTGCAACTTCTTCGGATAATGCCTTGAGCTCAACTGCAGCTGCTGATGCAAGACCTTTTGCATATGAACTCTCTTCTGCGAGTTTCCTGTTTCGGAGTTCTAATTGCTCCTTTGATTCACTTAGTTCCTTAGCTTTCTGTTTCAGCTCTTCAATCTTAGTTCCCTTTTATGTCAGAGAGCAAATAGAATTTGTTTAAGCATCATGTGGCTTGGCTTATAAGAAGAAGGTTGGTGAAAAACATGGTTTTTTTTTGCAAATAACAATGTGTACGACATGTATAAAGAGAGACCTGTGCTAGTTCCAGGGTATCAGAGAGCTGCTGCTTTAGGTTTGCGACTTCGTCTTGCAACACTTCACATTCACATGTCTGCAGAAAATACTTCATCGGTTATTGAGTTCTTTTACAAATTATAAACCTAGTCTCGAAGCTTTTGCAAAGACGAATCAAATCGGGGAGATAGTCAAGGGCAGTCTTACTAACCTTTTGATTGAGTGTTTCTTGAATGATGCGATTATCTGCAGCTTTAACCTGTAAACAAGATGAAGAATCAGAGAAAAAGAGCGGCTTCATTTTCAGTGTAGTTTGGCGTTTTGGCACTGGTACTATACATTATGTACAGAAGCAACTTTCTTAGGGTATGAGGAGACATTATATTGAGAGAAATAATATTATACAGGCAAATAGCAAAACCATCTCTAAGTGCTGTAGCAATAGATGAAGAAATATTGCATAAGCAAAAACCATTTGATCACCTCGAGTTCAAAAGACTTCTCATCAAGTTGATCCCTTAGCTCAGCAACTACCTGAAGATAATAGAAATCACTTGAGAAATGAATGACAGATGAAAAAGGCCACTGCGTAATATTTGACAATGTGAACCTACCTGCATGATATCAGATTTTTCTAATGCCTCATGTGATGTCATAACAAAATCCACGATTTGTGTCTCCAACGCTGCAATCTGGTCATTCTTTGATTTGATGTCGTCATTGAGTACTTTAATTTCCTCCTAAGTAACAACGAGAACCAAGAAGGTGAATATTTGATAGATTTAAACAACTAGATAGAGATCTTGAAAAGGGTGATTATTATTACTTCAATCTCTTCATTTTGAGGGGACTTTGCAGCCTCATCTGACAATCGTTTTAAGGAACTTGATTGCAGCGCTGCCTCTTCAGATAAAATCTTTTTCTGTTCCCTCAACAGATCCAACTCATCGCTCAAGTTATTGCTCGTCTGGGAACAAGTGCAAACAAGTCTTGTAAAACAAAGTGCAGGAATTGGAATTAATTTTGAAAATATCTCTTAGATACCTCCGGAATCTCCATTTCATGAGAACTGTCTTCTACAGCTTCTCTGTCTTCCCTAGGATCTGAGAGTTGTTCCATCAAAGGCGAGCCTTCTGAAAGTCTTGATTCTGTGTGCAGATTACTTCCTCCCCCTTGAGGAGTTGATGGTGTGCTGTTAGATTTGACCACACTTGACTGGTCGCTGGCACTTGAACTGTGATCTCTTTTCTGATAGGAAAAAGTAAGCTCTGATTAAAAAAGGGGGACAAGAGAGGCACCAAAAATCAAAGAAGAAATTGCATCTAAGAGGACATAAGACCCTAGGACTATGACTCCTCACTTCCATTAGCATTATTCTTTGAAGCACATTCCGGAAATCTATAGTGAGTGCGTGAAACATTTACAACAGTACAAACCTATAGCAGCCCGATGCAGTTCTACTACGAACAAGAATAACCCACAACAAAATGGAAAATGCTATATAAGAAATTTGAATCATTTGTATACCTTAGGCTTTAACCAGTTTAATAATCCATGCTTCCGGGTCTTCTTTTCTTCCCTATACGCATTATCTTTAATCTCATGATTTCCCTCCACAGAAACATACAAGTCAAGGTGCTCATCGTCCATCATGTCCCGCCTCTTGTATGGTAGGTAAGCAAGCTGAATATGCATCATCAACCAAGATTAGCCAAAGAAGCTAGTAAACTTGTCTAGTATAATAGATCTTAAGTCCCGCCGATCAAAGTGAAACATCATCAGAAGGAAACATGGAAGCCACTTTTATCATAATCTAGGATATATCAGTGGTTTTACCTCTTCTTCACCAAATGAATGTCTCCTCCGAGGATTAAAGCGGTGAGGTAATCGAGATGCTTGTGGATTTTTAGTCGACACCAAAATTAGTTTCGTCAACCGTTGGATTCTACTCAAGAGAGCTGCTTTGGCTTCTTCCTCTTCTTCAAGTCTGGATTGCAGCTTGACTTGACCATCTTCTAACTTTTATCATCACGTTATATAGCAAAGAAAATGACAAAACCAGGTTACAACAGATTCTCTCTAATGTTTGATTATAAACCAAAAGGCAATGACATAGAACGTCCTCACACCGGTCTTACGAATATATAACTAAAGTTATAAATAAATGGATGGAAACAGTGGTCATATTGGTAAAATGTTGCACTATGCGTCCAGAATGACCTCTATCCGCTATTATATTCTTTCTGACAAATTGTTTCAATCTCTCTAGTAGTTTTGTTCACAGTTTACCACAAAAGAAACATTCTTCCAAGAATTTTTTTTTTTTGTTAAAATATTTCAAGGTAAGGAATATTACAAGCTATTTAGTTTACTTTCAACCGTACTGACATAGTGTTAATCACAAACAGCAAATGGTTAGGGAGGAAAGAAACTGACGTCAGAAGTGGAACGAGCATGCAAGATAATGGAAAAGCAAATTTCAAGTTTTCAAGATTGGAGCTCTACACAAAAAACTCATCCCTAACTCCACTACAAAAGCCTTAATATGGATGAATACAACAAAACAAATCAAGTTTGCTAGGCTAGAAAAAAATAATTCTGAGCATACCTTCTGCTTCAGGAGAACAATATCATCTGCACCAATATCTTTCAACTGAGGAACTGGTACAATTACCTGTTTAAGCTGTTCCAACTCCTCCTTCAGTTGGCGAATCTCGTGTTGGTACTTCTTGATTAATGATTTCTCATCAATTATCTACAATTTTATAGAGTTAGAGACCAAGAAAGACCTTCAGTTACAAAAATAAGAGCTAATAGAAAATACGCGTGAAAACCTTGTTTTGCTCAGCTTGAATCTCAATATGCTTTGCACGATGAGCAAATTTCAAAGTGTTATGTGTTTCTTCTGAACTGCTTGATGCAGGAGTCACTGTACAAATGAGCTACCATTTCCAGAGAAACATCTTATCAGTAAAGTATACTACTATCAAGATATATGTATAAAGTTATCAGAAATTTTTTACCCTGTTGATGATCATGTAGATTTTATAATTACTGAAGCAAGAGGATTGAGAACAGCTCAAACAAGACTTACAGATACTCGGTCATGACCACTCAATGAGGACTGAAGGATCCTGGTTAACTTAGAGTCTCTGTATGGTACATGTGAAGCCCTCACATCCGTAAGCTTTGATATCACCTATAACATCACAACGGAACTATAAAAATTCAGCCAATAGAAGAATACTTAAAACATGACAGGATAGGAAATACCAAGATAAAAGAAGAGTAAAAAACTGTTTAATTGTAAGGTTTGGACAAGAAGAGATCTGACATACGAGTACCAAGCAAAATGATGCAGAGGCGGTAAGGTGATTAAAAATGTGCTTAATATATATATATACAACACGACAAACAGTCCTATTATCAAAATCTGCTTTAATGGAAAATGTCAAAGAAGTCCTTAGAATAAACTGAACTTTAAAACCTATTGTTAACTAAGTGAAAACTGTGCTAAGAAAAAACTCACAGTCCCTAAAGTCAGCAAACTTTTATTGATATATGATCCTTCCTTGCGTCTTAAACCACTGGTTTCAACCTTTGAACTCTCGGAACCTGCCAGATCAACGAGGTTCTGCAGATATGACAGAAATTATGGGCAGTTAATATCAGATATTCACCTTTTTAATAACCCATAACCATATATAATATCACTAGATACAAGATGATCTTACCAGCTGGGAAAGATGTACAGCTTCTCCTTTATTCTTGTCACCTAAGGGACTACTTTCTATCGTCTGCGTCCAAATTAGTTTATCATCTTTCCGAAACAGGACAGCTATATGAATAATGTGACTAAACAACTAGGATTAGAATAAAGGAGAATATAATTCCTTGAACAAAAGGAAATATATGAAAGAACATACAACACAACTTGTGCTGATAAAAAAAAAGGAAGTATAACTCTTCAGTATTCCATTTTTGAGCATTCAGGCGATTATAGGGGAAAATCAGTGAATTTTACCCTAACAGTAATACAAATTAAACTCGGATTTGTGTGCAACCACTTCACAAGTGTAAACACGTGAGGAAAAAGAAATTATATAGCAACTTCACAAAGATGGCAGTTTTTTCAAATTTTTAAAGAGTATATTTACATACCAACGTAAATATTGTATGGCTCCGGCTGCTCAGCAAATTAAAATTTGTGGATCCCACATGTCGTTGCTCTGCCATGAGCACAATATGAATTAAATGATAAGAATGAAAGGGATTTACTGGAAACAAGAAAGAGAAAATAACTCTTTAGAACTGCTCTATTATAATAAATTAAAGCAAAACACACTTTTGAACGTTCAGTATGGCCTCAAGCAGGTCGAGGAGTACCACTTTCTGATAATAAATCTCTAATAAATGTACAATGCCTGCGACAGTCTTTGCTGGAGTTGCGGTTGTAAAGTAAACCTATTTCTTTAAATAAAGGAAAATGTGAAGGCACCACATACCTTCTCCAGCTGCAATAAGAGAAAGCGCATGAGCAGCAGATAAAACAACTTCTTCTTTAATCCCTTCGACAAAGGTTCCCTAGAGTCAATAACAAAGATAAGTTCAATTAAACAACTTGGAAAAAGACACCTGTAGCAATAGAGGTCATGAGAAGCTCATTACAAAATTCTCAGTTCAAATGATTATTATAAGGATCAACGTCAAGTCTACTTGAGTAAGCAATGTGACCCAGAACATCAAAACGAAACGAAGGGCCACATATTAACACTGTAATAGCTGAGTACCGACAGAGATAAATGGAACCACTATTTTTCAGGTACTAAACGGTTAAACATGGTTTCCTAATAAATCAAAATATGGTGCTAAGACTTTGGGATTATATTATGAGCACTGTAGTCACAACAAAGATATTACAAGTGAGCAGCCCTACGGATGTTTTCAACAGAAAGGTAACAAAGAGAATCTGAAGCTGAAACATATACCTGCTTGTCTTCTCTGATCCTCAAATTTTGTCCTGCTGGATTCAACAAATCATTGACAACCTGAAATAAGATGAACATTAAGGATAGTAATATTAAGGAAAAGTAGAAGCAGAACATTTCTATCCAAAATTGCTGAAATTGAATATAGATAACAGAGCAGAGAAGAAAAGTACGTAAATAATAGCACCTCATTATATATTTCCATGTAGGAAATACGCAGAAGAAATTCTCGATTCGGAGTCTGTAAGAAAATGAATATGTGAGGTCGCTGTACTTGGACCAGGGAATATGACAAAACAATATCCTAAAAAGTACCTCTTGGATGATGCTGAAAGCATCTTTCACTGCTAACGGTATAATACCAGGAGATCTCTGGTCACCCTGACATTTGGACCAAAAAACATTAACCAAATCTATCAGATAATTTAAATGCTACATTGTGGATATCCTAGTCAGAGGCGAAGGGTACAAATATGGGACTTCGACATAGCATTATATCATTAATGACACATTACACTACATTGTAGAAAGATGTACCAATGATACTTTCTTTTATGTAACAAGCTGAAAAAGTAGAAGTATCCAGATGAAGGGATCTTACATGCATTGTGTGAGTCTTTCCACTGCTTGTCACTCCATATGCAAAAATGGTCCCTGTAGTTGGATTAACATTAAACGCATTAAAGTCAAATTAGCCTGAGGATCTTAGCATTCATTAAGTCAAAAATCTAGTCAGATTTTTTTGTTATTCTTATGAATTAGGATAAGCCTTGTTGACATAGCATAAATGATCAATATCATAGAACTGGAAAATTGGGTGCTCTTTCAACATAGGATATGGAAAATTGTATGATTTTCCATAAAGGTGTTAACTCAGAAAATGAATTCTTAATACAAACTAGATTGGCCATTAAAACTGTTTCATTTCATACCATTTATCCCCTCCATAGCCCCATTAACAACATGGTGTGCAGCAATATCATAAACGTTGCGTGTTGTGGTTGTGGGTCCAAAGACACGGTCTGCCAGAAGGAGAATAAATCATTAACAGACAGAAAGATCACTTCAAGAAACCAACATGCAAGATCCAAACATCAAATAAGGAAGAATATCCAATTATATCACTGTTTTCATTCTATAAGATAAGGAGTTGAAATGCATACCACATAAGAATAATACTATAGTCCTTAGTTTGTCATTCTTGATTGTGAAAACCCATGAAACTAAATCAAAATGTTAAGACTAACCATAGGCATAAGCTATTGTTGGATTATGCTCATTTCGCACAATTGTTTCCCCATCTGCATACCATGCGACTTCCTCCCCTTGGCGAATTTCTCTTGGACTACGTCAAGGATAAGATATATCAAATTCACAGAACAAAGATCAACCTAATTTTTGCAAGCCCTACACAAAATATATCACCAGGAACCTGAGTGGGCGAAAGCGAACTGTCACTGTGACGTTTTCTTTAGACCGCTGAGCACTTTGTGGTAAGGAATCAGGTGAGAAGAAGTGCTGCTTGCTTTGAGCAGATGAAGAAGCCGGGGAGCTATGGTCATCAATAGATGTCTCTTGATAAAGCTTGGAAGAGGAGGTTGTTGAAGATGCAGTAGAATCAGCACCTTTCAAATTGCTAGACCCTCCTTTTCTCGACTTTGGTCCTTGTCTAGATGCCATCGCAACTCGAAGTCAAACCACCAGAAAACTGAATGAAGACACGAGTACAAAATCGATAAATAAACCAAAAAAAAAAAAACAGCATTGATATCTTTTCAAGGTTAACGCTTCCACAGTTACATTTGACTGCTTCACCACTTCATGAACTGAACTCCAAACTCAAACTAAAGGGGTTTAAGTTTCTCAAGCCTTTTCCTAGGTGACAACAATATCTCCACCAAAATCCCCAAGAAAACTCATGAATCCGACTAATAGATTGACTAAAAGCATAAAGCAATTACGCCCATTTATAAACAAATAGTAAAATGTTCCAAAAAAATCTCAAGAAATAGAGAAAATGACCAACCAGGTATAGAAAGCTTTCTTTATTTCTTTCGTCAGCTCTAACAAAACACTAAAAGCCATGAAAAAGTGGGGAGTTTCATTTCATTAAGGTTGTCTCTAGCTTTCCATGAAATTAAAAAATTGCCTAAAAGTGAATTGGTCCAATTAGCAGCAGTAAAGCTAAAAAGCAAAGACACTTAGAAGAAGAAGAAGGAAAAAAAAGCCTAAACTTACGCAGTAGGACCCCTGCTTTCCCTCACAGTTCATGCCGAAGCCACCAAAAAGAAAAAAGTTGCAATTAGAAAAATTGGGGCAAAAAAGAGACGAAACATAGGGAATCATAATCGCACAGAAGCTAGAAGAACACCAAATGAACAAATTCAAAAAAAAAAAAAATAAACCCCAATCTATCTACTAATGCAAGAGCTGGAACAATTTGAAAAAAAAAATCGAATTAACAGCGGATTTCACGGAAACCTAACGGCATTTTTACTAAAGAAGACAGAGAGAGAAGAATGAAGTACCTCAAGTGAATGAATCAAAGGAGGAGCATCGCAGCTCAAATTTAGAAATAAAAAGAAAAAAAAAATCCGATATCGTATTGGAAAAAAATAAAGAGAAGAGAGGAGATCTCAAAAGGAGAATCAGATTGTTCGTAAAGATAGCGATTGTAATTAAAAAAAAAAAAAAGAGGTAGAGAGTTCGCAAAAAATTGAATTGGCGATTGTGTGGGTTTGGTTTTCTCGTAAACTAAAACACCATAATAAAATAGGTACAGGTGAGAGAGAAAGCTTTTAGGAGAACGAGTTATACATACTATCATTACTTACGTTTTTTTCTGTGTACGTATCTGTTTATACGTATTTTTTGCCTTCACGGATACAGTTAGGAAAGAGAGTGACGATTACTTTTCTTTTTTTCCCCAAGCTATAGATATTAGATAGAATAAAAGAAGTCTCTAAAATCTCTTACAAAAGAATAATTTTATTAGTACTTTATTTGTAACTTTGACTTTGGCAGTTTGATGGGAAGGATTTTGTTTTTATTTATTACATCCAATTGAGATTCACGAGACTACCACTACTACTTACTAAATGTTCATATATATTTAATGAAGAGGGTAAAGATGTGTTACAGAGATAATTAGAAAACATTCAAGTGTCTCACTCACAGCTTGGACCTACTTATAATGATATCTTAACTAACGATTTTCCCAGAGATGACAGTATTTTTAAAGACTTAATATCATATTTAAATATATATCATTATCAATCTTTAACATAAAAGAGAGATTTGATATTTCAACAAAACTTTATCTTTTTTTTTTTTTTTTTTTTTTTNGATCAAAAAACAAAACTTTATCTAATTTTGGTTTTATTATTAATTTTAATCAAACAGTGTGTAACAAGAAAACTGGCAAGTTATCATTACGTTTCAAGGAACCAGAACATATAATGATATGATCAACAGCATTTCGTTATAAAGATCCAGTTGGCGAAATCAAAATAAGATTATTGAGGTTTCTTGAACACCGTAATGTGGTAAGAGATGGTTCTCTCAGACAGCAACTGAGGAACTTGTGTCATTGAGAAGGCCATAGAATGTGTAATATTCTGAAGTTTCTTTGAACCCAGGTATCAGTTCCGACAAGACCCTCAATATTGCTGCCAGATGCTGCAGATCATTCGCCGCGAATGCTGCTTCTAGAAACAGCGACGATCGCACACTCGTCACCTGCAGTTCCCATACACAGTGTACAAACCAAACCGAAACGATTATTCAGTGATACACCCACAGCTTATCTATGGGTAATTTGATCTGTTTAGGAAATTGTACCTTGTGCTTCTGTGCATATCGCAGAGCTTCAAGATAGTATCCATCTTGCACGAGGGAGGAGATGTAATCATGGTGCAATGAGAGCTGTCTCAACATATCAAGCCCAAGTTTCCTTACCCGGAGATTTTGACGACCACTCTCGAGAAGTTGAAACGCGACTTCCTTTGATGGTTCGATTATCTGCAGAAAAATGTGATGTAGCCCACGCTCTTGAGAATATGAGAGGGTTTTGTGTTTACAGAGGAAGGATAAAATACAAACCTTGTTTGTGGTGTATAGCGATAGTTCTGCAAATCTTTTACTGTAAGCTAAAAGTCTGATGGTCATCACATAGATGTTAAGGTCCACTTTGAGCTTTTCCGCACTTATACTGCAACAAAGGAATCAAAGTAAGAAACGCGGAATTGGTGAAACTAAAACTAGATCTATGGCAAACCCAAGTTTCTTTAGTCTGGACTCCCAAACAGAAAGAAGAAAGTGTTAAGTTTACCTGCGAAGAAACTCTGTGATGATAGCAACTAGATACTCTGATTCCTCAACCATCATTTCCTCCACAAAAGCAAATACAAACTTGTAGAGCTCATCGGGTGAAATGGCCGGTGAAGAAAGTTGAGATTCTTGCTCCTCATCAGCACAAAACATGTTCTCTTTTGAACCAGACGATGGGTTCATTTCAACATCTTCACCAATATTGCTTCCAGATGGCCTATGCCTTTCGTTATCTTCAGAGAGAAGATGTGTTAAGAGATTGTTATTCTTTTAGAGTATTCATGCCTAAATCAATATTTCAGGTTCAACGGTTTTACCAGGAGATGCACCAGCGGTTGGAGTAGATGCAGTGGCCTGTTCATTCTTTATTTCCTTGTATGTACCGGCTTTAACCGAGTTGGAATATGCTGTGACTAGTACATCGATTGCCTGAGTAACCTGAGTTGCTGGTCGACGTTCCAAAATAATAGCCCTTGCTATCCCCAAGCACAGTTGTTTGGCCTGAATTAACATAGTCAACAATATTATTTACCAACAGTACAACAGCATCAAAAGCTCCAACCACGATTACTACTCAATGACGCCGAACACTTAGCGTAACCCAACTTTCTTGGAGACTCTACTATCATATAAAAAGAGTCATGAACCGCTGCAAACCATTTAACATGGAAACACGCACCAGGTTTATCCTAAGTTAGACTTGTATATAACCTTCTCTAACTGGCAAAAACCATAACTGAAGTACCAACACTCTTTTTCACTATGTTTTATTCCACAACTATATGCTGCTACAAACAGGTGCTTCATCAAGCTTACTTAAACTCCTATCTAAAACACAGAGTAACAGAAAGTGTGGGACCTTATTTGCTTCCAACTTCCTTCGCTGCAGGAATTCTAGAAGAGACGTCCTGTCTGAGCTGCTAGCGGAAATTGCCTGCAGCAAATAATATTAGATACTGAGCGTTTGCGAAATATCTAAGAATTGACTGCCATCTGGATGAACCAAAGAAAGCCAACTTGCCTCGAGATCCAAATGTATCTTCCATAGAACCTTGTTAGTCTGATCCAGAATAAGGTCTTGAACCAGAAAGGTCCAGCCATCTTCATACATGATTATGTTTTCACTGCTTGTAGATGATTCTGAGCTCTCAATTTCCTTGTTTGCAGCTTGAGATGATGTGTCTGGGCCTTGGTAACCCCTCCACAGCAAAGGAAGAGGCGCAGATACGGGAGCTCGAGAATCAGCAAATAAGTCATAGATGATGACGACCTTTGCATCGATTTGGTGCACAAGCAATAAATTGTCGACCACATTCACCGACAATTTGCTTGAGTACATCGGTAAAGAACCCTGTAAAGAAGAACCCATGGAATGAACAAAGAAAGAGCAGAACTTAAAAATGATATTATGTACAGAAACCATGATAAGTTGTTTTGCAATGCCAAATTTAGCAATAACTAAAGAAACAATAATATTAAGGTTAAATTATGTATAGGTTACGCTCATCTTGCAGTTGCAATTAGAGTAACTAATGTGCAATGATTTACCCATTAACTTTCAACTTAAATTTTATAAGTCAAACTCAAGGAGTAATTTTTAATTCATAGAGACACAAGGTCATTATTCAGACAAATCTACAACATGTTCAGTGCATAAGCCAGTGAAGTAACCAGATACCAGTAACTGAGGAAAATGAAACTTACTTGTTGAACAACTGCATCTCGGTAAAACCTGTATAGATGCAGTAGCATTGCCTCCCCGTCCACTTGTAAGCAATATATTCGGCCATAGCTGAAGGAAAATGATACAGATTTACTCTCCTGGTATGTAGTGCGATAAATGATAAAACATAGGAGGAAAAGAGAAACACAGATAAGAATCTTACACAGTGACTAAGTGGAGATCTCCAGCAGAGAGAATAGGTTTACTATTTGATTCAGATCTAGCCATGGTCATCTCAAATCTCGGTAAACGGACAACTCCTGCAGACGAAAGCTGGAAAAGTGGATCAAATTTTAGAGCTCCAACCACAATTTTTTGGAGAAAAAACATTCAATAACTTGCTCAGCTAATTAACAGTATGCAACTTATAGGTGAACGCAGTTGGAAAAGCTCTTTCACATAACATATTTCATTTATTTTATTTTTTACTTTTTCAAGGGGTTTACCTGGAATCCATTAAATGTCTTGCATTGCAATCCTGACGCAAGAAGAACCAATCGAGTTTCATGTGTATAGATGTACCAATTCACATTCGCTTTTTTGGTTTCCACCAAACGTAGTGAATTCAACATAGAGTCACAAGCAAACAAGTCCATACCACTGAGACAAAAAAACAAAAAAGTGTTTCATTAGAGGGGAGAAAAATTAGAGAAAGACAAATGATAAGCGAAATGTTAAATATATATACCAAAACAGAAGAACTGAAGACAGAAACAACTATGCATAGGTCGCTCTATTGAGAAAAGAATGTAAAGACTCAATAACCAGATTCTGAAAGTGCTATTTGCCTTAGAAATCCTAGTTAATGGATACAACTATTCTAAAATACAGGCTTACAAGCTAATAGACTCCCGTTTAAACAAGTTTTTTAAAATTATCAACTACAACGAATCAGTCTTTAAAATTCACCTGCAAAGGTTGCAGCAGGCAATGGAAACAGTTCTCAGTAGTCAAAGTATGCAGAAAACAAAGCGAGTTTACCTGGTCTTTACAATTGCAAGATCACATAATGGAGAGTCACTCCAAAAGAATCCGAGAATGCTCTCTGATCCTACCTTGCATTTGTGGTTAAGTATCTGCTTGGTCTCTCGATTATAAAACTGTATTTCACAGTCGGATCTTTGGATAGCTATCACTTTTTTATCAAGAGAGAATCTGATTGACAGGATAGGTCCCTCACTTATAGAATCAATTGAAGGAGATACTTCTGGGTCAAAGGGGGATGTTTGCCATGAAAAGACCTATAAGAAACAATAGGAAATCAGCCAAGGATATTGATCATCAGGCTAAACCATTTCAAAGGAAAAGAAAAACACACCTGATTAGATGTGGTACAGATTAGCAATCTGTTGGCATCATCATAGAACAACCCCCTGGATTCAGGAATATTGCAACGTAGGGATGGATGATGTATATAGACATGTGATAAAGCACCAGAACCAACACTTGCCTGTGAACTTGAAATCCTGCTAGACATATTCTAACTTTTTAAATTTCCAAATTTCTCAAAGGAACCAAACTGTTGTCCAAAATGAATTGTTATGAAATAGATATCCCCCTTTATGATGGGACTGAGTAACTTTAAAGTTTATAAAATAACACATCATAGGCTATCAGTCAGAATTATTTCACAATACGTGAAAATGAAAAAAGGGCGTACATGTTAAAACCCAGAAATACTGATAAATTGCCGCTAATGAGAAGAAGAAGATCTATATAATTGTGATTTCAAGCCTTTCCCCGGATCTGTAAGAAAAAAACAAAACACGGTAGTAGAACAGATTAGACTAAAATGATGAGGATACAATGATCAAGACAAGTCTCTTGCGATAAAAGATCCATTTATACCGTATGCTGCATACAACTCTTTAGTGCAAGAAACTCTTTCAGGCATATATCTCTTTCAACCTCATGAACTTTAGATGCAACACAACTCCCGTAGTCTTTAGCCTGTGACAAATGCACTTTTACTCAATAACAAGGATTGCATCTTCAAATTGATGCTTCACAATTGACATAATATAACTCAAATCTCTCCTAGAAACTCATTCTTTAATATTCATGACGCACATAGCAACTAGAAAACCTATCACATCTTCGTTATGAAACCAATGACACTCGAAATCAGAAAAGAAAATAAACTGAACAATCGGAGTTCCCGAACAAACCTGTTTAGAACAAGTAGCTAAAATTCGTCCAAGTGCAGAAGCGGTAGTGGAGTTCTTTTCTTTCATGCTTGCATTGCTGAAGCCTGAAAGCAAAATTGCAATGTTTGGTTAAAGCTCAATACATGATCACAAAGCCGCACATTAATATCTTACCAACACAGCAAATCGGCCAACAATTTCATGCAATTAGCAAAATAATTATACCCATTATAGGGAATTACATACGAAAAATAAATAAGGATTTGGAGATTACGCATTAAGACCTCATATATGGAAAACAGTAAAATGGAAGATGTGATGAACAAACAAGAGTGTTGTTACCTGCGAATACCCAGGTGGAAAAGAATCTAAACACAGTGATAAAAGTTCGATTTAGATAGAAACGTAGTTGCTCGAGTTTTTGATTACAAACAGTCCTCGGCTTGCTCGTCGTCGGGGAATTGATGGTATTGTTAGGTGTTTCAACGACGAACGTTCGCCGTGTAGAGGAAACCGATGAAAGGGATCGACACGTGTGGATATGTCATTATTATTGGGCCTGTAGACCCATTATGGCCCATAAATCCTGGTACGTCAATTGCAATGTCGGTCTCATTATGAATACCGGAGTAAAAATTTAAAATTCAATTTAAACCAATAAATCGGGTTAAATCGGCCAGAGTCAATAAACCGGATTAAGAATGTGAAGGAATTTTTTTTTATAGAAGATTATATCATTTTCATATTTAAAAAGGTACATTAAACCAAAAATGGCAAATAATCCTTTAGCTTTTTAATGTTATTTGTATACTAAATCATGGATGCAAGACAAAGACATTGTATTCAAGAACAGCATTTCCTGTCTTAACATCTAACGAATGAGTCTTTCCTTCAGCATATCCTCTAGCGAATCGAAACACGCCGCTGCCTCCGACCACAGGCATTTCTCTGATATCCGAAAACACTAGGTTGCGTCCAAGAATGCTAATCGTGCTCCCGTTGTATTCTCCTTCCGTGAAAACAAAATGGAAAATCATCAACAATCCTAATTCGTTCTGAGATGCGGATACGGTCATGCCTTGCGCATACCCTATCCTCTTCGAGGTTACATCGGGAAGAAGTGTTAAGGGATCGTCCATTACGAACACGGAACCAAAATATGTTTTAGATGTGTTTGTTTGGGCGGCTTCGGCTACTTTCACTGCTGTTGGGTTGCGACCGTACATGTCATGGAAGTAGAAGTGAAGATGGGTTAGTTTCTCTTGGTTTAGGCCTAATGAAGATGGAGATGAGATTTTTGAGAAGGTTTGAGTTTTTATAAATCCTAGTGTCGATATGTAAAACGTGATCACAAGCAATAAGATTGGAACTGGGTTCGGTATAGTTTTGGCCATTATTGAGAGATGAATGTACCACAAACTTCGAAGTTTCAGTTTGTATATCTGTGTGAGCGATAACAATGTTATATACGAATGATGTGAACTTTAGTTTGTGGGGTTAATATGTTTTGTGAGTCTGTGATCCATATGTTTTGTCAATCTTACTAACTTAACTATTTGCTATAAGTAAGTTTTCGGAGGATATGATTTATGTGATAAAAATAAGAAATATGTAGCAATATATTTAAATCATGGAAGGCATAATTGTTATATGAAATCTGATTTGTTTCCTCATAAACCGTTGACCTTTTAGATTTGTGCATATAACATGCTATATCGAGTTAATAGAGTTTTTTCCAAAAGGCCAATATTTCATGCAAGTGATCCCCTCTTTAATAAAAAGGAAGTACACAACTTCAAATTGGTAGACCATATAATATTAATGTAGGTTATAACTAAGATTAATTATTTGATAGGTTATATGGATTAATTATTTGATAGGTTATATAGATTTAGGATTATGATCCTCTTAAAAAGATATTCCAAAGAATAAAATAAAATCTCAAATAATAATGAACTAACCATATATAGACAAAAAAATCTCAGAATGTAATAGAAATTAATCACTCCTCCGTACATTACAAATCATTTCCGATTATACTAAAAAAAAAAGTCTTACCTAACTTTATCAGAAAATTTTGACTGGGTAACAGGTACAAATTTGAATATTTAAATTCATTTCATATATTTTTTTTGTTGAATTGTATAGTTTTATATACTATAATAAACTTTTTAAATAATTTAATTTGGAATCTTTAAAAATAGTTTAATTTGATATTTTTAAGAATATCATAAATATATGAAAGATCAAAAAGTTAAAAATTATAAAAACTCTAATTTGATTTGTTATAGCACGGATCAATAATATGTCAATATAATATGAAAAAATTTCAAGAAATATGATTTCTTGCTAGAGCATGGGCTAAAATTTCAAAAATATGATTTCTTAGATTAAATTTAACTTTGAAATAATGTTGTTTGGTAGGCTTTCTCAGTCATGATGATTTTGACAAACGTTACATATTTGGTCCTAGAATTAATATGTGTTATACTATAGGTTAAGTCATAAAATTAACAATCAAAATACAATATATAATTTTAAACAGTAAACAAATCAGATAAAATTAACAAACAAAAATTGATTTTTTTATTACACAACTTAATCCGCGTTATACCACGGGTTAAAATCTAGATATACTAGAATATATCTTACATAATAGATGTTATTTTCATAAGTCATATTCAGTATAAAATTTCATGCCATAGTATTCCATAAAAAAAACCTTATAAAACAAATAAAATAATCATATACACAATGTTTTAAATAAAAATTACCAAATAAATAAAAAGAAGGAATTTTAACCCGTGCTAGTCATATTCTAGTATAGGTTTAACGCAACATCCACAAACATATAACGTTCGATGCGCCGTTGTGATTATATGTTGACATCTTGCAAGAATGGTTGCATTTTTTTTATTTTTTTCACAATTATATGTCTTATGATTAACTTCTTTCGTTATCACGTCATGACATCTCGAAGAGCATTAAACTCTGTTCATCACTATTACACTATAACTTTTGAATGGTAAAATTATTCCACATATTACGGAAAGTAGTTCGGGTCTGGATCGGGACACTACCGTTATATTTAATTTCCATTATTTATTTCAAAAAGAACAATATGTTTGCATGGCCACCCATAATCTAGAAGACTAAAAAAAAACACATCAAACGTATCAAAATTAAAGTATGCATCCATATTCCATAGCATGACTTTCTTGGGACGAGGATCATGGATGAATAAATATACTTGTTCAACAGCATATGTTATGTTCCATGAGAAAATAAAATTTCACATGCCAAAGTTATCGACTAAAATGGCAATAGTTTGTTGAACTCAATTAATGAAGTGCTGAAAAGTCAAAGAACGTTGAAAATTACATTTGTCATGTCTGCTGACTATAATGTTTAAGCTCACCAAATTTTGCAAATTTGAAAACCAACGTGTGAAGAAATCTATATATAAAGTTAAGGGATAAAGAAAAGAAGAAGAGCATAAGAAACAAAAAGTGGTAAGAGAGAGATGAGAGGCGCATTACCAAACTCTTACACTTTCTTCTTCTTGTTCGTTGTCTTAGCTCTGTTTCCTCATGTGTTCTCGATCAATACTTTGTCATCTACAGAAACTCTGACAATCTCAAGCAACCGAACCATTGTGTCTCCCGGTGATGTCTTCGAGCTTGGTTTCTTTAAGACCACAACAACAAGCTCTCGAAATGGTGATCGTTGGTATCTTGGGATTTGGTACAAGTCAACCTCTACTAGAGCTTATGTATGGGTTGCCAACAGAAACAATCCTCTTTCCAAATCCACTGGAACATTAAAGATCTCTTACGATAACCTCGTCCTCCTTGATCATTCCGATGCTCCTGTCTGGTCAACGAATCTAACAAGAACGGTGAGATCTCCAGTGGTGGCAGAGCTTCTCGCTAACGGCAACTTCGTGCTTAGAGACTCCCAAAGCAAATCTCAAAATCGTTTCTTGTGGCAAAGCTTTGATTATCCGGTGAATACTTTACTCCCGGAGATGAAAATTGGTCGGAATCTCAAAACAGGACACGAGAGTTTCCTCAGTTCTTGGAAAAGCCTTTATGATCCCTCAAGCGGTGGCTTCACGTTCAAACTAGAAACTAAAGGGCTACCTGAGTTATATCTTTACAAGAAAGAGTTTCTATTGTACCGATCCGGTCCGTGGAATGGAGTCGGGTTTAGTGGCATACCAACCATGCAAAATTGGAGCTACTATGACGTTGTTAACAACTTCATAGAGAACAGAGAGGAAGTTGCTTACAGTTTCAAAGTCACCAACCAAAGCCTCCGCTCGAGATTTACATTGGGTTCCGAAGGGTTATTACAGATGTTCGTAAAGAATCCGACATCATGGGAATGGAGCTTGTCTGCGGTTTTACCTAACGACGAATGCGATCTGTACCAAATCTGTGGCCCGTACAGTTATTGTGACATGAATACGTCACCGAAGTGTAACTGTATCAGAGGATTCGTTCCAAAGAATATGACGGCTTGGGCTTTGGGAGATGCGTCCAGTGGATGTGTGAGGAAGTCACGACTGAACTGCCACGGAGATGGTTTTCTTATGATGAAGATGATGAAGCTGCCGGATACAAGCACAGCAACCGTGGACAAGAGAATTGGGTTGAATGAATGCGTGGAGAGGTGTTTAAAGGATTGTAACTGTACCGGGTTCGCCAATAAGGATATCCGCAATGGTGGGTCAGGTTGTGTGATTTGGACTAGAGAGCTCAGGGATATGAGGAATTATGTCGCTGGTGGTCAAGATCTTTATGTCAGAATAATTAAGCCTCTATAAATTAAACATGTAATTTTGGATATCCATATCAATATCCACTAAAAATATTTAAGAATAATAATACAAATTTGGGAGAGGGTATTATTTTGGAATCCAACTTCGAAACGTCCATATATTATGTTGAATTCTACCCATTATCATTTTGCATATGCGTTGTTAGTATATACGTTGGACTAATTCAACTGATGGATAAAAACGTTAAACATATTTTATGGTTCTTGGTTCTTGACTACCAAAAATAAATTGGTAACATTCATATTACAAAATTGATACATCAGCACGAGTGAGTATTAGTTTATTACTCCAAAGAGACTGGAGCACCAATATTGCTCCCAACTCTACGGACACAATCGTTCCATGTTTGTTTGCTTCTTGGAATAGCCTTAGTTGCAATATCTTTGTACTCATATGTGGAGAACAGAATCTTAATAATTCCGAGATGGCAATCTTTGCCAATGTTCAATATATCACGACAACATTCATCTGTAATTGGGGTTGACTTCGTCTCATCCACCATGTTTTTGAAAATCGTATCTCCACATTTCGAGCTCGGCTTTTCCGCGCAGCCTCGAAGAAAATCGAGTTGTTTGTGCGAGTAATGGTGAACAAGCTCTGTGTCATATTTCATTGCGGGTGACTCGGCTTCTTGGAATGGAGCTTCATCGGGAGTTTCAACGTAAAACTCAAAATCTGTTGGAGACATGGCCACATCTTCTGGTACCTCTTCTGAATATTGATCGATTTCTTGGGAAAAAATTGGATTTACCATGTAAAACATTACTATAGATACAAGCATTACCATGATCAGAAGAGACTTTGCCATTTTTTGCTTTTAGTTTTGGATGTAAGATTTTTTTGTTGTTGTTGTTGTCAAGTTTTAGATGTAAGATAGGTGAAAAACAATAGATGTTTTATAGGACAATCGATAAAGGTATTTAATTGATAAAACTACGTTTATTCGTTAGTCGTTACATGTTTTATGTTACGGACTTCATAAACCTCAAACATTTAATAGTTTTGTTTAAAGTAACGTTTACACAAATTTGTTTAAAGTAACGTTTACACTAAAATTTGTTTAAAGTAACGTTTACACTAAAAGACTTCTAAAATCTTTACAAGTTGTAACTTTTAACTTGTTTTGGATAGTTGGATCGAAGTATCGAACATTAGTAGATTTCGGGCAAACTTGTAGAGAACAACACTGACTTTATCTTCAAATTATTACAAATCAAAGTGATATATATTAAACACAACACACGATTACACGGAATGAAGAAAAAAAAAGAAAGATAAAGGATTGATTCTGTTTAGTCTGATTTAGTGAGATATGAATTTAAGCTCTTCCTTTCAAGACATGCCTTCTTAAACCGGGAATGTGAACGTTTGTAATGTAGTCTTTCCAGTTAATGCTTCCAACATCAAATCCAAACTCTCTCTTCTCGTCCTCTGACATCTTCTCCATTAATCTCTCTGTATTGCTGTTATCAAATCTGTAAAAGAAACCAAAACAAAACATGGATTAACTTTGCCGGTTTTACTCTAAGAATTATAATACATATATGAGTTCTGTCTTAGTCTCACCTTCCACCATAAAAAGTGTATGGCTCATAAATAGTGGCAAGGTGTTTGGCTTGTTCAACAGATTTCTTGCATATAAACTTTAGCTTCTGCATCATCTTACTATCCGCTGAGCTCATACCACTCATCAACCCACTCCGTTCTTGAGCATCTCTCCACAAATGATCCGAGAAATCATCAACGGAATTGAAAAGTTTCATCAAACGCACCATGATAGGATCACCTTTGGAGTCCATGCACGGGGATGATTTGTAGTGGTTATAAAGAAGCTCAGCTAAGTCTTCGAAAACCAGCGGGTTTATGGCCGAAGAAGCGATCTGATACACGTTTATGTCAGGTTCCGGATCCGTCGTTGACATTCCGTGCTTTGCTATGGCAGCTAATGTTGCATTGACAACCATATCAGCAGGAACCACATCAAGAACTCCTTTTGGATCAACCAAGAACCCCGTGAGTTGTCCCTTCCCGTAACATAGAACTATAGGATCCATCATCCTGAGTTTTATACATACATCAAGAAGATTCAGTTTTGTTACGTATACATTCACACTTACCTACACAGCAAAGCAAATTAAAAAAACAGTTTCACCTGTTTCCTTCCATCCATCCAGGGAAAGGGTCTTTGTAAGTGCTTTCGATGACACTAGGCCTTATAATAACCACAGGTACGTCTCCTCGAGTACTATTGATCATCATCTCACCCATTGCTTTGGTGAAAACGTAAGTGTCTTGCCATCCATATGATCTTGCCCTGTTTTATTAATTGGTATGTTTAAGGTCGTTGTTGCAAAATAGTTAAGATGAAGGTTTAGAGATTAATAATACCTCTCTAGACCGAGATCTTTCATCTTCTGCGCCTCATCTTGATTTTGAATCCCTTTTCTAGCAGCTTCAAGAGCTAACTTCATCTCTCTATCAACATCTAATGCTTTTCTATTTCCTTCTAGAAAGTTCTCAGTTGCTATACAGTCTCCCATCGAGAATGGCTTCTCCATGATCCTTCCTTGTCTTTGTCCATTCACATAAGCTGCACACAATTTGTTTTTTTTTAATAAATCAAATGAAGAAACTGAAACATCAGAAAAACTCTGTTTTGCCACATTCACGTACCTGTGGATACTTGCAAGAACAGTTTGAGTTTCTTGCACTTCTTGGCAAATCCCATGAGATTGCCGGGTCCTCTTGTGTTTATGTCCAAAGCAACATCGTATCTTCAATCTCCCCCAAAAAGACAACAAGATTAGTAAATCAGATAATATATAGATGACTAAACAAGAGTACTCAAGGCAAGCGTAATCTGACAATTGCCAACCTTTCATTGAAGGTTGTATTGGCAGCAGAGTTGATAATGACATCAACTTCTTTCGCAATCTCCTCAGCTGAATCTGCCTGCAATCCAATGTTTGAATCGCAAATGTTTCCCGTCACAGGGATGAGTTTTGTTAACATGAAAGACATGTACGATGCTCCGTGAGTCTCTCTTAGAGTATTAAAAAGCTCTGCATCTAACACCTGTAAAAGGAGCAATCCCGTTTGGCCAGAGTTATGAACATTACAAGGTACAGAACTTGACTAACAAATAATGAAAATGAAAAGGACTTACCTCGTTCTTTAGCCGCTCGATGGCAGCTTCTTTGCTTTTAGCTTTTATCAAGAGATATATCTTGCTGACATCTGGAGCCATTCTCAAGACTTTCTCAATAAGCACTAGAGACATCGAAAGAGAGATGATTTAGAAACGGAGAGTTGTGGAATATAATAAACCATACATGTAGTTGTTTTTTTACCTTTAGCTAAGAAACCGGTAGAACCAGTAATTAGAAACTTCTTCCCTTGGAGGAAACTGATTATGCCAAGTCCTTCTTTCATCCCCACCATAGCAGCGCCACTAAAAGGTATCAAAGTCTTTACTCCATTGATCTCAATGGTTCTCCCGTTCCCGTTGGGAGACAGAACCAATGACTCAGCATCCATAGCTGGCGGACTCGGTTCCCTAATCAGTACCTGACCTCTGTCTTTCAAAAGCGAAGAAACCCGAATAGGCCTCTCTGCGTTACTGTCTCTCCCACCATCACCACCACCACCTACACGACACCATGTTAAGCCTACCCTTTTCTTCTGCCTAACCAATGTAGACCAGTCACAAGGGTTGTGCGATCTAGTAAGTTTGTTTGATGCGGCAATGAAGGAAGAAGAAGAACTCAAGAAGAGAGCCTCCATCACAAGCTAAGAAATAAGAAATAGAGAAAGGGTCATTTCTAAATAAGACTATCAAAAATATCTGCCGATACTGTACGATTCTAAACATATACTAAATTTCATTAAATTTTTATTTTGAGAAAACAGAAACTTGTTGGTTAAGAAATTGGTGACTTGTAATACGCTTAACCTAGAAAACATACCTTTGGAGATGAACAACTAGAAATGGATTAAGTAAACCTAGACAGATTTAAAATTTTCTTATTTTGTTGTCGTTAAGAGACAGGTAAGTAACTTTTGTTTTTATAAGAGGAATGAAAGATTGGTTAGTTCTAAGGACAAAAGATGATGAAAAGCTTCCTCTGTTTTATAGGCAAACAAATATTAAAAAAATCAACTGAAACAAAAGATTGCCTTACGATCTTCTTTCCAACATTTGATCAGCTTCCCTACACGTGATTTAGATTTCAAACAAAAAAGGAAAAAAAGAAAGAAATGCATGATCAGTTTCAAAAATATTATTATCATCAACCTATAAGAAATCAACCAATGATAAATAGCTAACTTACAAAAAATTCGTATCTTCGTGTTGGGATTTAGGTATTTCACATCACATCTTAATGGTTTGAGGATTACATGGCCAGCTTAAAGCGTTTGGAGAAAACTTAAGATCCTCCTTAGTAATAAACAACTTACCTCATGTTATCCAACTTACCTTCGTATTATTAACCGTGTTGTAGACTCATAGTTTATGTCTACTTTCAAAGAAGCAACGCAGTTATTGGTATCAGATACATACATGATACATTGGACACTTCATAATGTAGTGGAAACTCGAAATCAGTAAAGCGCTATGCCGCTATTTCATTCCGGTAAAAACAGGATATAATAATCACTAGCATAGATGTCAACCGTTTAGATACAAAAGCTACCATAACGTGCTAAGGAAATGAAACCAAACAACACACATGGTTTCTCCTCTACTCCAACCATGATTTATTGTTCTTCCACAACAGTCTCAAAGAGTACTAAATCACAAATGCTTATTTACTCACGTATTACTAAATCCCACAGTGTAACACCAACACCAGACCCAATCTTCATCATCACCTGCTTAGGTCATAGCAAGTCACCTTCAGTATCCGGGACTCGGGCTTCTGCTTCTTGATTGATACCGAGACCTTGAGCTTGACCTTGAGTATGATCCCTCCCTATCCCCCCGGGAAACCGATCTGCTCAAAATGTACAATATTATGGTGTGTGTATGTAAGAAGATATATATTGAGAAAGTAATATCATATGTGCATACCCCTAAGAGTTAGAACCAAAACCTTATACATAGTAGATTTGGTTATACATTCGGGACTATTTTCTCGAAACAAAAACAATTAAAAACCTAAAACCGAAACTGGGATTAAGCATCTCTATCACAGTACCTTGAATGGCGCCTATCATCATATGGTGAACGCGTGAAGCTTCTTCTGTAGTTTGGTGAACGCGAATAGCTTCTTCTGTGTTTAGGTGAACGTGAATAGCCAGGAGATCTTGTAGATGTTCTGCCCCTGAAATTGAAATTCAATTGTTTTAACAAACCCAAGACAGAGAGAAAGCATTGAACAGTTGAATAGTTATAGAGTTATTTAATATGTTAATCGACAGGCTAACTTGGTGAAATTCAAGCCTCACCTTGATCGTTCTCTCATTTCAGAGGGCTTCTTTCTGTTCTCCTCTGCGAATACAACAGTAATTTCACGTCCAAGGAGAACATAGCCATCTAAATGATACTTTGCATCTGCAGCATCAGCAGGATCATAGTACTGCACAAAGCCGAAGCCACGAGGCTCCCTGCAAGTTGATAGCATCAAATATCCGGTCTACAAATCTAAAAAAGAAGTACATCTCCTCTAAACCAAATTTGATGTTTAAGATTCAGATAAGGAAACATCAAACATGATCCCACAAAAAAAAACTTCGAAGTACAACAAACACAGGGGGAATCAAATCAATCAAGTAAAACCAATCAGCTGGCTGCTAACCTCGTTGAATGACTGTACTAACTTCGACTTTGACAAGAGCATCTTCAAAATGATATAAAAACGAACTCCCTTCTCAAACTAAATATATTAAACTGACATAAAAGTACTCAGTAGTCAGTACTCACTTACCCTCTGTAGTCCCGAATAAAGAATTCTTATTACTTCATTGATCTCATGCACATAAATCTTCCTACTTCTTCATCTTCAACACTTCCAATAAGACAACCAAAATTTGATAAACCAATAGGCAATAGACTTACACTTACAAAAAGGCTAGCTGGGTCGGACAGCAGGAAGTCATACAAACAGAAAGAAATTAGTGCCTTATGTGGTAATAGTAATCACTCACCCAGTGTAATAATTACGAGGTATATAGACATCCTTGAGACGACCAAACCGCCCAAATGGTCTGCGAAGATCGTTTTGCCTGAAATAGTAAACAAAAATTGGAGTATTTAAAAATTGTCAAAAGGTGAAGACTTGCAAAACTTGACAGATCAGTCTTTTATTACCTACAGTCGTGCCGGAGACTGCGAACCAGTAGACTGGTTGGGGGATCTCTACTTCTTCCTCTGTAGTAGCCCACTGGACTCGGGCTTCTGTACCTTCTACCATAACTCCTTGGTGGTGAAGGACTGTAACTATAGCTCCTCCCCATTATCAATTAAAAGCTAAAACCTGTCAAAATCAATAAAAAGAGAGCTTACAGCTATTTAGCTTTCAAAATGGAGACAGTAACCAAATTTAAAGCACACAAATCAAAAAATTTCCAGCTAAATTAACATTTGTTTTGATCAGATTACCTAAAGTTATCTCTTTTAAAACAAAAAGACTAAACGAAAAGAGACGAATATAAGAGATGCGATGATAAGAATCGAATACATATTAATTATACAAAAATAAAGCATTAAGTAAAACGAATAATGATCAGGAACAACAAAGAAGGAGCTTCAAAAATAGCATGAAGATAATGCAAACGAATCTAACAAATGTTTCCTAAAACAAAACGGGACAAAAGAAGAGTTTCCATAGCATTAGAAACACAAGTTCATAAAGTTTTGTGAAAACTTTTGAAGCAGATTAATACATGCAAAAACTATATGATCGTGAACACAAAACCTGATGATTGATGAATCCACCACACTAAGAGAAACGCAGTTCCGTCGCCGGTGCTCTCTCACACATGAGAATGAGATTGTTCTATTGTTCTACAAGAAGATGATTGTGTCTATTCGAGAATGTTCTACAATGGGCCTTTTCATTTATCTACAATAATGGCCCATATAATAAGCCCATCACGTCTTCTTTTTGGGTTAAAATCCAAATCGACCGGTTCTTGATTTTAATTTCTGGTTTAAATTACAAACCAGGCGGTTCCCAGAAAACCCTACAAAAACGTCTTCTTCATTAGTCAATGTTAAACCCTACAAAGTACAAACACATAAAACCTACACACACAAAAAAAAAAACGAGCTCCCAACTCTCTCTCGCGTCCGCCATTGGAGATATGGGAGTACCGTCGTCAAAGAAAATTGCTAATGGAAAACGTCACGATTCTACAAAGTCCTTTAAACCAACGAAGAAACCGTTTAAGAAGACGAAGGACGATTTAGCTGCTAGGTCTGAAGCCGCTCTACAGCTCGAAGATGTTCCTGACTTCCCTCGAGGTTTGTTTTCTCCCTCTAGTTTCTGTGTGTTTTATGCAATGAACTATTCAATTTCTTTTTTTTTTTGCTTTTACTCGGTTTCATGATGTGATTAGGTAGCGAATTATCAAATGGCTCTTTGTTCTGAGCATCCACTTCGAGTTACTTATTGCTTATATGCTTAATTGATTGTCAGGTGGAGGTAGTTCTCTGAGTAGAAAAGAGCGTGAGAAAATTTATGAAGAAGTGGATGCTGAGTTTGATGCTGATGAGCGTGTTTCTAAGAAGAGTAAAGGTGGAAAGTCTAAAAAAAAGAAAATCCCTAACGATGCAGACGATTTGGGATTGCTTTTTGGCGGCCTTACTGGCAAAAGGCCAAGATATGCCAATAAGATTACCACTAAGGTATATATAACTCGGAAATCGTCTTATACATGTTTGAGTTGTTTTATATGTTCATGCCTGTGTTCAGCATAAGTATATTTTAGTCAGAATTGGCTAAGAGACTTATTGTTAGTGTACATGCGAATAAACCTCAGAATTAATGGTTTGATCAACATTGTTGGAAAACTACCTCAACCTAGATTAAATCAAGATACTGATCCGTAGGTGTATCATTAAATTACAGTGACTAAGTTTCTGAATCTATGTCCTCTGACGCTGTATCTAGATAGATAGTTCTAACATCAGTCGCTCATGCCTATTTTTAGCGTGTTAAACACATGTGCATTCTTCCGTTGATGTACCGTCCTATGGCGTTTTGCTACTTACGCATGATGCTACTGTCCTAGTCTCCTAGAAGTTTTTCTTAAGCAGATTTTATATCTCTACTTTTCCTGTTCTGATGTTTATGCAAATATATGTTCAGAATATTTCCCCTGGAATGAAGCTTTTGGGAGTTGTTACTGAAGTAAACCAGAAGGATATTGTAATTAGTCTTCCAGGAGGATTACGTGGATTAGTCCGCGCAAGTGAGGCGTCAGATTTTACAGATCTTGGGATTGAGGTAACTGCTGTAGGCTATAATTTGCTGTGTTTGTTGTACGATGGTCATCTTGACCACTTTCCGTTATCTTTTCTGTAATCTAATCAGAGTTGGTCCTCTTTTTGCAAACCAGGACGATGAAAATGAACTCCTTGGAGACATTTTTTCAGTGGGTCAGCTTGTTCCCTGCATTGTATTGCAATTAGATGATGATACGAAGGAGGCGGGCAAAAGAAAAATATGGCTTTCATTGCGACTTTCTTTATTGCACAAGGGATTCAGTTTTGATTCTTTTCAACTAGGGATGGTAATGTCAATACTTGGTTCACTTTCCTTTAATTTCAAAATTATGTACTACTTGGGAGCTCTGCCTTTGTTTAAGATATTCATATGTATTTGCGGGTACTTTTATTTTAAGTTTATTGTCATAGCCAAAGCAATTCAAAGAGCCAAAAGGAGTTGAGAGAGTTCATGCCTGATCAGCTTAGACTTTATTTATTCATATGCTAGTTGGTTTTAATAAATTAAGCTATAGATTTTGTATCAATGAACTGGGGTCGTACTTTACAACTCAGTTTTTAATTGCTGATAGGTTATGTGTTGTTTGAAAATAATTAATTTTATTTCATTTCCATAATGCTTGTTCAGGTTTTCTCTGCCAATGTGAAAAGCGTCGAAGACCATGGTTATATACTTCACTTTGGATTACCTTCTATCACAGGATTTATCGAAATATGCGATGATGGTAAGAAACTGGGTTGAACTACTACACTGGCCTCTTAGCTCTCTTCTCACTTTGAACTTGATTTCATCAGGGGAATGATATTCAGTTTATCTATTAACATTCATTATGATAAAGTTGGGTTATCTATGTCCAACTAAGGGAAACACTTTAGAGGATCCTAATCTCATATTCATTTTCAAAGACCTTGTTGATGCATTTGATCTTTCTTACGAACTTTCTGGCTTTCTGGTTTGCTTCTGAGTTGTGAAAATTTCATTTACCTTTTTCTGAATATTCCAGGAAACCAGAAGTCAAGAATGAAGACTGGGCAGCTTATTCAGGGTGTGGTTACAAAGATCGATAGAGAACGTAAAATTATTCGTCTTAATTCTGACCCAGATTCAGTGGCGAAGTGTCTGGTATGTCTTGAACATTCCTTTGAAAAATACAGAGTCAATGTTCCTAAATTTACACAACCTTAACCACATGAATACCATTTTGCAGACCAAGGATCTTAATGGCATGTCCTTTGATCTTCTCATCCCCGGAATGATGATTAATGCTCGTGTGCAATCAGTTCTTGAGAATGGGATACTGTTCGATTTTCTTACTTACTTTAACGGAACGGTAAGTTACTAATGATCCTGATCTTGTACATTATTATCTGAAATAGAACTGTCTCTTTCATGTTTAACCCAAAATCTTGTTGACACATGTGAGTTACGTTTTTCATCGAATGTGCAGGTTGATCTCTTCCATCTAAAAAATCCATTGTCTAACAAAAGCTGGAAGGATGAGTATAGTCAGAATAAGACGGTATGCATTTTGGTGTCACTCTTTTCTGATTTTTCTATATGCGGTGTTTCTATTATATATCTCATCATAGTTTGCAGATCTTGTAGTCCCACTTCCATGTTTGTTTTTCTGTAGTTAGAATTTTTGTACTTATTTGCAAGGATTCTAGGTAAGGGGTGTTCAGTTCGGTTAAATCAAATCAAATCAAACAAAAACAGTATAAGAAAATCATTAAAATTAAGGGTCTATCGTCTTTGGCTAGAAAATTGACTTTCAATCATATCGCACATCTAATAAACCCAAACTGAACAAGATTCAAATTCTATATGTCCTAAGTTGAAAGGCTTGTTCAAAGCAGTTGTCTAAGATCCAACTGTATTCGGATTTGTACCTAACGCTGTAGGTACAAAGTTACGTTAAACATATATCTCATTGTTGAGAATGTTGAGTACTGGTACTTAATGCATACATTCCTTCTGTTTGTATGTTTAACACAACTTGATTTCTTTGATTACTATAGTTCTGGTAAATCGTTTAAACACTCCTTATTCTGCAGTAATTTCTTTCGCTATACTGTTGAAAGTTTGCTTTATATGCTTCATTGAAAGATTTTTTTTTTTTTGACGTTTGATTAACTTGCAGAAAATGCTCTTTATGTTTTTCAGGTTAATGCTAGAATATTGTTTATCGATCCATCATCTAGAGCTGTTGGTTTAACATTGAACCCTCATCTTGTTTGTAACAAGGCTCCTCCGTTGGTAAGTTACTAATTCCGTTTGCTTCCACTAAGATAAAATGACTGAGAAAATTTGGTTTGACAGCTACCTCTTAAGGTTTAAATAAAGGGTCAGTGATTATTACCACTGCCTTTTCGTACTTAAGCTTGAATAGAATGACCATCCACTATCTTACAATTTTGATTCATCGCCTTTGATACCTTAGACAGCATTGATCTATGTTTGGTGGTCGTGGATGTACCTGTATTGATTCATCGCCTTTGCTCTTTTCTAAAAAATACTTTTGTAAATTTGTATTGGTTCTTTACAGCATGTTTCTAGCGGCGGCATATTCGACGAAGCAAAAGTAGTTCGTATTGATAAATCAGGCCTTCTTCTGGAACTTCCTTCTAAGCCTGCATCAACTCCAGCATACGTTAGCGTATGTCCAATGAGCTATTCTCATTTTTGAAAGATAAAGCTTTTGATGTCCTTTGTTAACCTGAGATTTACCGTAATTGCAGACATATGATGCCGCAGGAGATGAAGTAAAGAAACTGGAAAAGAAGTATAAGGAAGGAAATCACATCCGTGTTCGAATACTCGGCCTTAAGCAGATGGAGGGGTTGGCCATAGGGACTCTAAAGGTATTTTTTCTGCCAGGCGTGCTAATAGATAGCTCTTTAGTTCCAGTTATTCATTTCAACCTCTGCATTGCAATCTAATTGCCAACAGGCAGTAGTTTGGTGGAGAATCATACGTTTATACCTCCCTCTATCGTGCGTGTATGTTTTTGTTCCTGTTTTACAATTGTTTGTTTCCTTCTTTTCATGTTGTTTTTAAATTGAGCAGGAAAGCGCCTTTGAAGGTCNTACCACTGCCTTTTCGTACTTAAGCTTGAATAGAATGACCATCCACTATCTTACAATTTTGATTCATCGCCTTTGATACCTTAGACAGCATTGATCTATGTTTGGTGGTCGTGGATGTACCTGTATTGATTCATCGCCTTTGCTCTTTTCTAAAAAATACTTTTGTAAATTTGTATTGGTTCTTTACAGCATGTTTCTAGCGGCGGCATATTCGACGAAGCAAAAGTAGTTCGTATTGATAAATCAGGCCTTCTTCTGGAACTTCCTTCTAAGCCTGCATCAACTCCAGCATACGTTAGCGTATGTCCAATGGGCTATTCTCATTTTTGAAAAGATTAAGCTTTTGATGTCCTTTGTTAACCTGAGATTTACCGTAATTGCAGACATATGATGCCGCAGGAGATGAAGTAAAGAAACTGGAAAAGAAGTATAAGGAAGGAAATCACATCCGTGTTCGAATACTCGGCCTTAAGCAGATGGAGGGGTTGGCCATAGGGACTCTAAAGGTATTTTTTCTGCCAGGCGTGCTAATAGATAGCTCTTTAGTTCCAGTTATTCATTTCAACCTCAATCTAATTGCCAACAGGCAGTAGTTTGTTCCATAATCATACGTTTATACCTCTCTCCATCGTGCGTGTATGTTTTTGTTCCTGTTTTACAATTGTTTGTTTCTTTCTTTTCATGTTGTTTTTAAATTGAGCAGGAAAGCGCCTTTGAAGGTCCAGTTTTCTCCCACTCAGATGTCAAGCCTGGTATGGTGACAAAGGCCAAAGTCATATCTGTTGATTCATTTGGTGCCATTGTGCAATTTCCCGGTGGTCTCAAAGCGATGTGCCCACTTCGGCATATGTCTGAGTTTGAAGTTACGAAGCCGAGGAAAAAATTCAAGGTTGGTTACAATGTTACATTGATCTTACATGATTAATTTTCAATATTGTTGAGCATGCATAAGCTTTGAATGATGTTCTTTTCCAGGTTGGAGCTGAATTAGTATTCCGTGTGCTTGGCTGCAAGTCAAAGAGAATAACTGTTACCTACAAAAAAACTCTTGTAAGTTTTCTTACGATAATGGATCTGACTTTGTTAGCTTATTTTCATATTCCTTGATGTCTAGTTTTGTTGGTTTAGAGGACGCTTAGAACTTTCCAAATAATTTCTATGATATATCCGATAATTGCATCTCGTTTTTATATAATTTTTTATTTTATTTTCATCTGCTGATTCTAGGTTTCACTTTATCAAGTTTTAAAAATGGTTGGAAATGGAATATAAGTTTTTTCTTTATCAAGCATTTTCACTTATCTATAGATGAAAATATATAGAGGGAATTTAGTCTCAAACTTGTATCTTTTTTGGAGGTCAGGAGTGGATAAACTTTATTGCTATTAACAACTCTGGTTGTTACCGTTTTAACCCTGTTCTCATGCAGTAAAGATGAAATGTTTATTCTTTTCAGGTGAAGTCGAAACTTCCAATTTTGGGTTCTTACACTGATGCAACTGAAGGTCTAGTGACGCATGGCTGGATAACAAAGATTGAAAAGCATGGATGCTTTGTTCGCTTTTATAATGGAGTGCAAGGATTTGTTCCCAGGTCATTGCTACTCTCTTTTGTTGTAATTCAACTACCGTTTCCCTACATGGGGAACTGAACCAACATTGTCAACTGCTCTGATGATAAAGTTATATTTTCAGTTCTGGATTCTTTATTCTGTGATATAGTACATATGATTTTTTCCCATCATAAAAGCTTTGGTTAAGTTTTTCTATTTTGATGGTCTTAAACTAATATGCTATACTAACTTTAATTAAGCAGATTTGAACTTGGTTTAGAGCCTGGAAGTGATCCAGATTCCGTGTTTCATGTCGGAGAGGTTGTCAAATGTAGAGTAACCAGTGCGGCTCATGGTTCTCGAAGGATCACCCTTAGTTTGATGATAAAGCCAGCAAGGTTTTACCTTTTTAATCTTATAATCATCTTGCCATTAAGGCTGCCTTAATATCATTAACTTGTGTTGCTCACATTTGTGTAAATCATTTGTGACAGTGTTTCTGAAGACGATTCAATCAAGTTAGGTAGCATTGTATCTGGGATAATTGATAGTATAACTAGTCAGGCAGTCATTGTCCGTGTTAAATCCAAAGGAGTTCTCAAGGGTACAATTTCTGCTGAACATTTAGCTGATCATCATGGTATGTGTTTTCACCCACACAAGCGTTCATTTTGGGTTTTGCTTTTATTCATCTGTTTCTGAGTTGCTCTTTGTGATGTAGAGCAAGCAAAATTAATGAAGTCACTTTTAAGACCTGGATATGAGCTTGATAAGCTGCTGGTACTAGGTATGTTTATTAATATTGTTGCAAATTCTTCATGTATATATCCTTCACATATTTAAAGGAGGAGGTAGACTGTCTAAACTTCACAATGGTAGATTTTTTATTTACCTCTCTGTGGATGCTGATGGACCGGAGAGAGCAAAACCTTT
>NC_025699.1:5170457-5171360 GCF_000633955.1 Camelina sativa | reverse complement strand
AATCATTTGTGACAGTGTTTCTGAAGACGATTCAATCAAGTTAGGTAGCATTGTATCTGGGATAATTGATAGTATAACTAGTCAGGCAGTCATTGTCCGTGTTAAATCCAAAGGTGTTCTCAAGGGTACAATTTCTGCTGAACATTTAGCTGATCATCATGGTATGTGTTTTCACCCACACAAGCGTTCATTTTGGGTTTTGCTTTTATTCATCTGTTTCTGAGTTGCTCTTTGTGATGTAGAGCAAGCAAAATTAATGAAGTCACTTTTAAGACCTGGATATGAGCTTGATAAGCTGCTGGTACTAGGTATGTTTATTAATATTGTTGCAAATTCTTCATGTATATATCCTTCACATATTTAAAGGAGGAGGTAGACTGTCTAAACTTCACAATGGTAGATTTTTTATTTACCTCTCTGTGGATGCTGATGGACCGGAGAGAGCAAAACCTTTTTATGAGAGTAGTTCTTTCCCCAAGTGATTGTTAATTCAGCTTCATCTCTCATTGTGTAGTATCTAAAACTAATCAAATTGACCCATCTAGTTTCAGGAAGGCAGAGTTGATTTTGCAATTTAATTATTTTAGTGGTTGATGATACGTGATGATTATAGGGAGTAATATTTTCTGTTTAATGTAGACATTGAAGGCAACAACTTGGCCCTCTCTTCAAAATATTCTCTTATTAAGTTAGCTGAAGAGCTTCCTTCGGATTTTAATCAGCTCCAGCCAAACTCAGTGGTTCATGTGAGTAGTTGCCTCTTTTAAATAGTAATTTCTGTGTGGATGAATTCGTTCATAAACTCACATTTATTTTTGATGATCATATACAGGGTTATGTTTGTAACTTGATTGAAAATGGCTGCTTTGTCCGTTTTCTTGGTCGTCTGACTGGTTTCGCCCC
>NC_025699.1:5163617-5166150 GCF_000633955.1 Camelina sativa | reverse complement strand
TGTCAAATGTTTGTTGGCATATTTTGTTTCTTGAAATTTGTTGGTTTTTCTTTTTTAAGGCAATTGACGAACCCAGGGCAGATCTGTCAGAATCCTTCTTTGTTGGACAATCGGTTCGGGCTAATATAGTTGATGTATGTGAACGCTGACTCAGGGCCTTATATTCATTTTGTTGAAGATGTTATAAGATCTTGATCATTTGTAATGTTTTTCAGGTCAATCAAGAAAAAAGTAGGATAACTCTTTCATTGAAACAGTCATCTTGCGCATCTGTAGATGCTTCTTTTGTCCAAGAGTACTTCCTCATGGATGAGAAGGTGGTGTTCTTGTGACATACCTTTTACTTTTTATTGGGCTAAAAAATTAATGTAAACTGTATGTTGCATTTTTTTTGAGCTTGTGTCAGGGAATTTCGCATGTGTTTTTTTAAGAAGGATTTTGTTCTAACTGTTACTGTTTATATGTCCAGATATCGGACTTGCAGTCATCTGATATTACTAAAAGTGAGTGTAACTGGGTTGAGAAATTCTCCATTGGGGGTTTGATGAAGGGAACCATACAGGAACAAAATGAGCTGGGTGTGGTGGTGAATTTTGAAAATATTAATAACGTCCTTGGTTTTATACCTCTGCATCATAGTAAGTCATTTTGTATGACAAGAGAATCTGTTTCTAGGTTCAGTTTCATATGTATTGTATTTGTATTTGATAAATACATCCGTACATAATCTTTGTCTGATGCATTATGGCATTTTTTGTAGTGGGTGGAGCTACTTTGGTACCCGGTTCTGTTGTCAATGCAGTTGTTCTTGATCTTTCGAGGGCAGAGAGACTAGTCGATTTGTCTTTGAGGCCTGAACTCATAAACAACTTGAATAAGGAGGTGTCCAACAGTCAATCAAAAAAGGTTTCACTCTAAGATGATATACTCTGGCCAAGTTTTGTTTTATTCAAGTTTTCTTGCATGTACATCGTAGTTCACATAAGTCCAAATCAGGCTACAGTGGATGGCAACGCTGATCTTAGCTGCCTTATGACAAGTTATATCTTATTTTGCTTCAGAAACGTAAAAGAGGAATCTCCAAGGAACTTGAAGTCCACCAAAGGGTCAGTGCGGTTGTAGAGATTGTGAAGGAGCAATACTTGGTAAGTATATAATTGCATTAAGTTAATAATTAGTGCATGTTACTCAGAGTTGCCCTTTGTTTTCCAGGTTTTGTCGATTCCAGAGTATGATTACACTATAGGATATGCATCAGTATCGGACTATAACACACAGAAGTTGCCAGTGAAACAATTTTCCACTGGACAAAGGTGAGCCTGATTTTGTTACCAATCTCGTGCCTGATTAAACTAAGAAAATGTGAATTTGTATTTACTTACAGTGGCAGTTGAGATGCTATCTACTCAATATACCTATTATTGGCAATATATATAGCTGTCCTTACTGGTGTAGTTACTTAATAATGGTAGCTAAATTTTTTGAATTATTTTCTATGGGCAGTGTTGTTGCTTCTGTTGAGGCTGTGCAAAACCCTTTATCCTCTGGGAGGTTGCTTTTACTTCTTGACTCTGTTTCCGGGACTTCTGAGACTTCCCGTTCTAAGAAGGCAAAGAAGAAATCCAGCTGTGAAGTTGGTTCTGTTGTCCACGCCGAGGTTACTATCGCCCTTTCTTCTTACGTCTTTCTTTCTTTGTTGCAGTAGAAATTGTAACATCAGCAGAATGTAGATATTATCTATGGAATTACTTTGAAACTTCACATAGCAAACCTTTACATAATGAAAAGGGAATTCTAAGAAAACTGAAAATCTTATAGGAATTATCCTGATCTTGGGAAGGTACAGCATCAGAAATTGGCAACTACCAACGTTGTCTTCGACAGTAGATATATTTTAGTTGCGTCTATGCCACAATACCTTCTGCTGCCTCGTACTAATATACTTATACTTTGCAGATTACTGAAATAAAGCCTTTTGAACTTAGAGTAAACTTTGGCCACAGTCTCCGAGGAAGAATCCATATAACTGAGGTGATTCTTGTGTTACTTACCATTATCATTTTAGATTGTAATACTCGTTCTTCAGTACTTGGTGGACTAAGATTTTGCTTATACGTCTCAAATCTTGATTGAATAGGTAACTGATGTTAGTACAAGTGAAGAACCTTTTGCCAAATTCAGAGTTGGGCAATCAATGTCTGCAAGGGTTGTTGCAAAACCGTGTCATACTGATATTAAAAAGAGTCAACTTTGGGAGCTCTCTGTAAAGCCTGCAATGCTTAGAGGTAATCCAAAGAGAATTGAAATGTTTTACCTATACCATTGACTCACATTAGAATATATATTGCAGAACAATCACATGCCGTTAGGGTTTAAAATATATATTCTTTAGTTAGTCTATTCTAGCAAAGATTGCAATATTTGGATAGTGTAAATAAATGTGTTCTACTTAATTTATCTGATTTAAGATGCCCTTGCTAGCCATTATGTTTGCGAAAAAAAATTCAATTACCAATGTTTATAATGCATTTGT
>NC_025699.1:5162451-5163212 GCF_000633955.1 Camelina sativa | reverse complement strand
GGGAGGTTGCTTTTACTTCTTGACTCTGTTTCCGGGACTTCTGAGACTTCCCGTTCTAAGAAGGCAAAGAAGAAATCCAGCTGTGAAGTTGGTTCTGTTGTCCACGCCGAGGTTACTATCGCCCTTTCTTCTTACGTCTTTCTTTCTTTGTTGCAGTAGAAATTGTAACATCAGCAGAATGTAGATATTATCTATGGAATTACTTTGAAACTTCACATAGCAAACCTTTACATAATGAAAAGGGAATTCTAAGAAAACTGAAAATCTTATAGGAATTATCCTGATCTTGGGAAGGTACAGCATCAGAAATTGGCAACTACCAACGTTGTCTTCGACAGTAGATATATTTTAGTTGCGTCTATGCCACAATACCTTCTGCTGCCTCGTACTAATATACTTATACTTTGCAGATTACTGAAATAAAGCCTTTTGAACTTAGAGTAAACTTTGGCCACAGTCTCCGAGGAAGAATCCATATAACTGAGGTGATTCTTGTGTTACTTACCATTATCATTTTAGATTGTAATACTCGTTCTTCAGTACTTGGTGGACTAAGATTTTGCTTATACGTCTCAAATCTTGATTGAATAGGTAACTGATGTTAGTACAAGTGAAGAACCTTTTGCCAAATTCAGAGTTGGGCAATCAATGTCTGCAAGGGTTGTTGCAAAACCGTGTCATACTGATATTAAAAAGAGTCAACTTTGGGAGCTCTCTGTAAAGCCTGCAATGCTTAGAGGTAATCCAAAGAGAATTGAAAT